>NC_053441.1:51994982-52111956 GCF_007990345.1 Gossypium hirsutum | reverse complement strand
GATGTGTGGTGATGAGGCATGAGGATGAGTTAAGATTCGGCCTAGGTGGAGGTGGTGTTAATGCCATTGCATGCAAAATATGAAGCTTGTTAATGATGCATGTGATGATGGCTTGATGATTCTTGAACCTCCTTTTTAGCATTTTTTTGTGTGAGCACATATGTGCATTGGTTGTTAAATGGAGAAGAATCGGCTAGCAAGATGTGTGCTAAGGCCGAATGTAACTTTGCATGTTAATGAGCAATGCATGTGTTAAATTGATGAAAAGGGGAGGATGCTTTACTAGTGTGTATATGTGTGTATTAAGTGTTGAAATCGACCCCAAAAATGGACATGCATATTCGGCCAAGGGTAAAGAAATTAGCTAATATGTTGTGTTGATGCATGATGTTTGCATGTATGAGACTTTAATGTCTAATGTATAAATATGGGCTAAGTGCCTTGTGTTCATCTTTTGATGCCTAAATGATGAAATCAATTTATTTGTTTGATTAAGCTCAAGAGCAAAGGGGAAATAAAACCGATAAAGGGAAGGAAAAAGTGGTTGAATAGCTAGCGGAATCGTTCGACAACACCCGAGGTAAGTTCTTGAGTAAGAGAGCTTAAATTTCGATGTGATTAAATCATGCTCTATGTGTGGCTATTGAGCCGAATGTGCAAGGACAATATGTGCCTTGTGTTTGAGTTTCGTAAACGAAAATGAAATATGAATGTGCCATGAATTATTGTGAGATGTGCATGATTAAGTGAATGCTGTCCGGGCTAAGTCCCGAAGGCTTTGTGCTAAGCGAATATATCCGGACTAAGATCCGAAGGCCTTTGTGCGAGATACTAAATCCGGGTTAAGTCCCGAAGGCATTCGTGCGAGTTATTAAAGCCGGGTTAAGTCCCGAAGGCATCCGTGCGAGTTGTTAAATCCGGGTTATGTCCCGAAGGCATTGGTGAGTTACTAATCCGGGCTATGTCCGAAGGCATTTGAACGAGGAGCTATATCCGGTTAAATCCGAAGGTACGTGATTTGGTAATGAATGAGCTTGCTGTAAAATTCCAGCGAATACTCGAAAAACATCCCAATATGGGATATGTTACGTATGTATTGAATTAAATCGAGCACTTACAAATAAATGTTCGCTCAGTTGATAAACGAGCTATCGGCCTTCGGCTAAGTTAGTCTATTGTGTATGTGCATAAGGGTTGTTAATGTTGTGAAGCAAGTTTAATATCGATAAATTGCGTATTATGAAATATTCCGTTTAGCTAAATGTGTGATATTCTTTGTTTATGCTGGAATTCCTTGCTCAAACTTACTAAGCATAAATTGCTTACTCGTTACATTGCTCCTCTGTTTTATAGATTTTTGGTTCTCCAGCTATCGGACTCGGGATCTTGAAGTCGAAGTCGCCCACACTATCAAAGGCTCTTTTGGGTACTATTTGGTTGAATTTTGTTATGGCATGTATAGGACTACCCATTGTTGTCTTTCGAGTACTTTATGAAATGTATAAGTGTACAGCCATGCGAAAATGGCTTGTAGAAGTGGAGTATGGCATTAGACCATTCGTATTTATGAATGTATAGATGGTTTCATGATGTAACTATGTTGGAATGGAAGTGTTGAGCAAATGATCAGCCACTAGAATGGCTAAGTATGATCATATGTGGGCTTATGTATGACAAGGCCCTAGTTGGTCCATGAAACCCCAAATTAGGTAACGTTCACTTTGAAAACAGAAGCTGATAGCAGCAGTGGTGTGGATTGGAAAAATCACAAGAATTCGTAGGAGTGGAATTAAATAGTGAATAAATTATGTAATCGAACCTTGATGAATCTACTTTCATATGGAAGTAACGAAACAATTATAGGAACAGTACAGAAAGAGATATTCGGGTTCTTGTGGAACAGGCCCAGAACAGTTTCTGGATTCACTGTTCCGCCTTTGGAAATTCACTATAAATTGACCAGAGATAATTAGGGGTCATACCATATATGTATGGATTCCTCTCTGAGTCTAGTTTCCATAGAAACAAACGGCATCAGTATTGAAGCTCTGTGCAGAGAGATATCCCAGTCGTAATGGGAAAAGGTCAGTGTAGTCGACCCCTGTAACATGGGAGACTTTGACTAATAAACTGTACTAATTGGCCCGACCAAAAATTCTAGAAAAAAATCCATAGGTGGGGACATGAGTCTAGTTTCAGGGAAAAATCACAAAACTGATTTTTGAGTTGTGAAACTCAAGATATGATTTTTGAAGCGTCTAGTACTCAGACTGGGCAGTGTCTGGAAAAATTTTTCAAAGTTTGTTAACATCTCGTGTCCGACTCCGGTGTCGGTCTCGGGTTCGGGGTGTTACACAAAACTTCGAGAAGTCGAGGTTTTTCTTCCCTTAAAGCCAATGCAAATTTATATTGTATAAAGACTTTGAAGGTATCGAGATTGTTTCAATTCTACACCACGCTAAAACATTCCAATTCCGCATTATTGGAATGAACCTAATGTTTATAATAATGATATTTGTGTCAGTTTAAACTATGTGAAACAATAACTAGTGCTCGATTTGATATGGTTATAGAGTTCCACTGCTACAACGGTAAAAATAATGGCATGTCTAAAATCATAGTGTATTAAGTAATGGCTTCTCTAGAACCATTTAATTTTCTTAAAACTCAATATAATTTAACATGGCTTAAATTTAATGACACATTTTAATGAAGCTTTTGGAACAATATCAAAAATAAAGACAAAAGAATAATTTTGGGCCCCGTTACGTCTTGTAACCGTTTGTTAGCTTAAGCAATCATATATCCTTAAGCAGGCAGAGATGGTGAATCGATTAATGCAAGGCAATTATTCCATGTCTGGATGCTCTGCGCTATAATTGTCGCTGGGCTTACGAATTTGAATAAAGGATTTTCAAGAGTCCTCTTTACTAATGCTGAGTGGCAAAATTTTCCCAACGCAAAAAGTTCGCCGCAACACTTGTTAGAAATAGTCCCTGTCTCGAAAATACTCGTGAAAGCTTCTAGAACAAAGGGAAAACCCATTTTAGTTTCACAATTATTTTCCTTAATAATCTGGTCGTTCTCCTTCGTAGCCATTACTGCACTGCAAGTTAAGAATAAAACCACTAGTACGGAATAAACATTAAGGCTTGCCATACCACTGGAATCTGATGTTACTAGTTAAATTTGGTTCATAAAATTAATTTCGAACAAGATTTGCAGGGAAAAACTGGCATTTATAGGAAGTGTTATAACCACATTGGACTAGAATACGTTACAATGAAAGAAAACATTCAATATTTCAGTTTAATTAGAACATTCAAGATTTCAGTTTAATTTGAATTAATTTTTATTACTACAAATCTAAATATTAATTCAAGGACGTACATTTATACGTCCCTTTATAATTCTTAAATGGCATTAAACTGATCACGAAAATAAGGTTCAATAAAGATGATTCTGTCGTACATGTGTTTCACCGCTGAAACTGGGATTGAACTATTACGTCCACTCCAAACCAAACACCTGGACGATAATATGGAGGAAACAACATATGGAAAAAACAATACGGGATATAGTACACTTGCATTACAGGCACACATGTTGGTTATGTGTGTCGTCTTATTTTTCTAATTTTCTAAAGTTGTGTACGCACTTGTTTTGTTGATGGTTAAAAATTCACGTGTATCTCAAAATTGAATGAGCTATACTAGATTCCTCTTCCAGTGGTATGGATGTGGCATAATAGAGAAATTATTATGCGAACCGCAAAATTTTATAACTTTGTTGTTGTTAAAAAGCTTTTATTGCACTTATCATATTTGTAAAATGGAAAATGGCAAATGATTGATTGAAATCCTTAATTAATACATCAAAAATATTTCTCGTTCTGAAATTAAGACGATGTTTGCCTTTATCGTGGGACTCCAGTTCGGTTTTTGTATTCTTCGTTCTACGTTAACCTTTTAGGTGTGAGTTTTCCGACCCAATTTTACTGGAATATGAATGGAAGCTTTTAGTGGGATATGCAATGGAATTTGGAAAATGAAAAATTCTCTTAGAGAGTTAAATTGCAAACAACAGATGATGTTACGTTTCTATAACTCTCGTAGGTATTGCCTAAATAATGGACAGGATTTTGTTTTTATATAAATTGAACCTTTTTTAATAGGGAGAATGTGGGACGTATGCCGCCGACATATTTTGAGTTTCATTCTCGATCTTGATAAAAGAAAGTAATCTAAAGACCGAAGAATATGGAAACCAAGTTAAGACTTTGAAGCGATACATCACATTCGACGAGGATTTCAATATTGCCTCTCCTCTACGGAGAAGAAAGAGGTCATAACTATTAGATAAGTATCGCAGGAGTGAAAATGGAAAATGAAACAAAGGAGTCCATAGGCAACGAACAATTACAAATTATAGTTCATGTCCGTTGGAGGATATTTCCTGCCACGATATGTGTCTTTTCACAACTACAAGAAGTCGAGGTTTTTCTTCCCTCAAAGCCAAAGAAAATTTATATTGTATAAAGACTTTCAAGGTATCGAGATTGTTTCAATTCCACACCACGCTAGAACATTCCAATTCCGCATTATTGGAATGAACTTAATGTGTATAATATTGATATTTGTGTCAGTTTATACAATGTGAAACAATATCTAGTGCTCGATTTGAGATGGTTACCGAGTTCCACTGCTATAAAGTTAAAACTAATGGCATGCCTAAAATCATAGTGTATTAAGTAATGGCTTCTCTAGAACCATTTAATTTTCTTAAAACTCAATATAATTTAACAAGGCTTAAATTTAATGACACATTTTAATAAAGCTTTCGGAACAATATCAAAAATAAAGACAAAAGAACAATTTTGGGCCCCGTTTTGTCTTGTAACCATTTGTTAGCTTAAGCAATCATATATCCTTAAGCAGACGGAGATGGTGAATCGATCAATGCAAGGCAATTATTCCATGTCTGGATGCTCTGTGCTATAATTGTCGCTGGGCTTAGGTATTTGAAAAGAGGCTTTTAAAGAGTCCTCTTTACTTATGCTGAGTGGCAAACTTTTCCCAACACAACAAGTTCGCCGCAACACTTGTTAGAAATACTCCCTGTCTCGAAAATACTCGTGAAAGCTTCTAGAACACAGGGAAAACCCATTTTAGTTTCACAATTATTTTCGTTAATAATCTGATCATTCTCCTTCGTAGCCATTACTGCCCCGCAAGTTAAGAATAAAACCACTAGTACGGAATAAACATTAAGGCTTGCCATACCGCTCGAATCTGATGTTACTAGTTAAATTTGGTTCGTAAAATTAATTTCGAACAAGATTTGCAGGGAAAAAACTGGCATTTATAGGAAGTGTTATAACCACATTGGACTAGAATACGTTACAATGAAAGAAAACATTCAATATTTCAGTTTAATTAGAACATTCAAGATTTCAGTTTAATTTGCATTAATTTTATTACTACAAATCTAAATATTAATTCAAGGACACACATTTATACTTCCCTTTATAATTCTTAAATGGCATTAAACTGATCACGAAAATAAGGTTCAATAAAGATGATTCTGTCGTACATGTGTTTCACCGCTGAAACTGGGATTGAACTATTACGTCCACTCCAAACCAAACACCTAGACGATAATATGGAGGAAACAACATAAGGAAAAAACAATACGGGATATAGTACACTTGCATTACAGGCACACATGTTGGTTATGTGTGTCGTCTTATTTTTCTAATTTTCTAAAGTTGTGTACGCACTTGTTATGTTGATGGTTAAAAATTCACGTGTATCTCAAAATTGAATGAGCTATACTAGATTCCTCTTCCAGTGGTATGGATGTGGCACAATATAGAAATTATTATGTGAACCGCAAAATTTTATAACTTTGTTGTTGTTAAAAAGCTTTTATTGCACTTATCATATTTGTAAAATGGAAAATGGCAAATGATTGATTGAAATCCTTAATTAATACATCAAAAATATTTCTCGTTCTGAAATTAAGACGATGTTTGCCTTTATCGTGGGACTCCAATTCGGTTTTTGCATTCTTCGTTCTACGTTAACCTTTTAGGTGTGTGTTTTCCGACCCAATTTTACTGGAATATGAATGGAAGCTTTTAGTGGGATATGCAATGGAATTTGGAAAATGAAAAATTCTCTTAGAGAGTTAAATTGCAAACAACAGATGATGTTACGTTTCTATAACTCTCGTAGGTATTGCCTAAATAATGGACAGGATTTTGTTTTTATATAAATTGAACCTTTTTTAATAGGGAGAATGTGGGACGTATGCCGCCGACATATTTGAGTTTCATTCTCGATCTTGATAAAAGAAAGTAATCTAAAGACCGAAGAATATGGAAACCAAGTTAAGACTTTGAAGCGATACATCACATTCGACGAGGATTTCAATATTGCCTCTCCTCTACGGAGAAGAAAGAGGTCATAACTATTAGATAAGTATCGCAGGAGTTAAAATGGAAAATGAAACAAAGGAGTCCATAGGCAAGGAACAATTACAAATTATAGTGCATGTCCGTTGGAGGATATTTCCTGCCACGATATGTGTCTTTTCACAACTACAAGAAGTCGAGGTTTTTCTTCCCTCAAAGCCAAAGAAAATTTATATTGTATAAAGACTTTCAAGGTATCGAGATTGTTTCCATTCCACACCACGCTAGAACATTCCAATTCCGCATTATTGGAATGAACTTAATGTGTATAATATTGATATTTGTGTCAGTTTAAACAATGTGAAACAATATCTAGTGCTCGATTTGAGATGGTTACGGAGTTCCACTGCTATAAAGTTAAAACTAATGGCATGCCTAAAATCATAGTGTATTAAGTAATGGCTTCCTAGAACCATTTAATTTTCTTAAAACTCAATATAATTTAACATGGCTTAAATTTAATGACACATTTTAATGAAGCTTTTGGAACAATATCAAAAATAAAGACAAAAGAACAATTTTGGGCCCCGTTACGTCCTGTAACCGTTTGTTAGCTTAAGCAATCATATATCCTTAAGCAGACGGAGATGGTGAATCGATTAATGCAAGGCAATTATTCCATGTCTGGATGCTCTGCACTATAATTGTCACTGGGCTTACGTATTTGAATAAAGGATTTTCAAGAGTCCTCTTTACTAATGCTGAGTGGCAAACTTTTCCCAACATAACAAGTTCGCCGCAACACTTGTTAGAAATACTCCCTGTCTCAAAAATAAAGACAAAAGAACAATTTTAGGCCCCGTTACATCTTGTAACTGTTTGTTAGCTTAAGCAATCATATATCCTTAAGCAGACGGAGATGGTGAATCGATCAATGCAAGGCAATTATTCCATGTCTGGATGCTTTGCGCTATAATTGTCGCTGGGCTTACGAATTTGAATAAAGGATTTTCAAGAGTCCTCTTTACTAATGCTGAGTGGCAAAATTTTCCCAACGCAAAAAGTTCGCCGCAACACTTGTTAGAAATACTCCCTGTCTCGAAAATACTCGTGAAAGCTTCTAGAACAAAGGGAAAACCCATTTTGGTTTCACAATTATTTTCCTTAATAATCTGGTCGTTCTCTTTCGTAGCCATTACTGCCCCGCAAGTTAAGAATAAAACCACTAGTACGGAATAAACATTAAGGCTTGCCATACCGCTGGAATCTGATGTTACTAGTTAAATTTGGTTCATAAAATTAATTTCGAACAAGATTTGCAGGGAAAAAACTGGCATTTATAGGAAGTGTTATAACCACATTGGACTAGAATACGTTACAATGAAAGAAAACATTCAATATTTCAGTTTAATTAGAACATTCAAGATTTCAGTTTAATTTGAATTAATTTTTATTACTACAAATCTAAATATTAATTCAAGGACGCACATTTATACTTCCCTTTATAATTCTTAAATGGCATTAAACTGATCACGAAAATAAGGTTCAATAAAGATGATTCTGTCGTACATGTGTTTCACCGCTGAAACTGGGATTGAACTATTGCGTCCACTCCAAACCAAACACCTGGACGATAATATGGAGGAAACAACATATGGAAAAAACAATACGGGATATAGTACACTTGCATTACAGGCACACATGTTGGTTATGTGTGTCGTCTTATTTTTCTAATTTTCTAAAGTTGTGTACGCACTTGTTTTGTTGATGGTTAAAAATTCACGTGTATCTCAAAATTGAATGAGCTATACTAGATTCCTCTTCCAGTGGTATGGATGTGGCACAATATAGAAAGTATTATGTGAACCGCGAAATTTTATAACTTTGTTGTTGTTAAGAAGCTTTTATTGCACTTATCATATTTGTAAAATGGAAAATGGCAAATGATTGATTGAAATCCTTAATTAATACATCAAAAATATTTCTTGTTCTGAAATTAAGACGATGTTTGCCTTTATCGTGGGACTCCAATTCGGTTTTTGAATTCTTCGTTCTACGTTAACCTTTTAGGTGTGAGTTTTCCGACCCAATTTTACTAGAATATGAATGGAAGCTTTTAGTGGGATATGCAATGGAATTTGGAAAATGAAAAATTCTCTTAGAGAGTTAAATTGCAAACAACAGATGATGTTACGTTTCTATAACTCTCGTAGGTATTGCCTAAATAATGGACAGGATTTTGTTTTTATATAAATTGAACCTTTTTTAATAGGGAGAATGTGGGACGTATGCCGCCGACATATTTTGAGTTTCATTCTCGATCTTGATAAAAGAAAGTAATCTAAAGACCGAAGAATATGGAAACCAAGTTAAGACTTTGAAGCGATACATCACATTCGACGAGGATTTCAATATTGCCTCTCCTCTACGGAGAAGAAAGAGGTCATAACTATTAGATAAGTATCGCAGGAGTGAAAATGGAAAATGAAACAAAGGAGTCCATAGGCAAGGAACAATTACAAATTATAGTTCATGTCCGTTGGAGGATATTTCCTGCCACGATATGTGTCTTTTCACAACTACAAGAAGTCGAGGTTTTTCTTCCCTCAAAGCCAAAGAAAATTTATATTGTATAAAGACTTTCAAGGTATCGAGATTGTTTCAATTCCACACCACGCTAGAACATTCCAATTCCGCATTATTGGAATGAACTTAATGTGTATAATATTGATATTTGTGTCAGTTTATACAATGTGAAACAATATCTAGTGCTCGATTTGAGATGGTTACCGAGTTCCACTGCTATAAAGTTAAAACTAATGGCATGCCTAAAATCATAGTGTATTAAGTAATGGCTTCTCTAGAACCATTTAATTTTCTTAAAACTCAATATAATTTAACAAGGCTTAAATTTAATGACACATTTTAATAAAGCTTTCGGAACAATATCAAAAATAAAGACAAAAGAACAATTTTGGGCCCCGTTTTGTCTTGTAACCATTTGTTAGCTTAAGCAATCATATATCCTTAAGCAGACGGAGATGGTGAATCGATCAATGCAAGGCAATTATTCCATGTCTGGATGCTCTGTGCTATAATTGTCGCTGGGCTTAGGTATTTGAAAAGAGGCTTTTAAAGAGTCCTCTTTACTTATGCTGAGTGGCAAACTTTTCCCAACACAACAAGTTCGCCGCAACACTTGTTAGAAATACTCCCTGTCTCGAAAATACTCGTGAAAGCTTCTAGAACACAGGGAAAACCCATTTTAGTTTCACAATTATTTTCGTTAATAATCTGATCATTCTCCTTCGTAGCCATTACTGCCCCGCAAGTTAAGAATAAAACCACTAGTACGGAATAAACATTAAGGCTTGCCATACCGCTCGAATCTGATGTTACTAGTTAAATTTGGTTCGTAAAATTAATTTCGAACAAGATTTGCAGGGAAAAAACTGGCATTTATAGGAAGTGTTATAACCACATTGGACTAGAATACGTTACAATGAAAGAAAACATTCAATATTTCAGTTTAATTAGAACATTCAAGATTTCAGTTTAATTTGCATTAATTTTTATTACTACAAATCTAAATATTAATTCAAGGACACACATTTATACTTCCCTTTATAATTCTTAAATGGCATTAAACTGATCACGAAAATAAGGTTCAATAAAGATGATTCTGTCGTACATGTGTTTCACCGCTGAAACTGGGATTGAACTATTACGTCCACTCCAAACCAAACACCTAGACGATAATATGGAGGAAACAACATAAGGAAAAAACAATACGGGATATAGTACACTTGCATTACAGGCACACATGTTGGTTATGTGTGTCGTCTTATTTTTCTAATTTTCTAAAGTTGTGTACGCACTTGTTATGTTGATGGTTAAAAATTCACGTGTATCTCAAAATTGAATGAGCTATACTAGATTCCTCTTCCAGTGGTATGGATGTGGCACAATATAGAAATTATTATGTGAACCGCAAAATTTTATAACTTTGTTGTTGTTAAAAAGCTTTTATTGCACTTATCATATTTGTAAAATGGAAAATGGCAAATGATTGATTGAAATCCTTAATTAATACATCAAAAATATTTCTCGTTCTGAAATTAAGACGATGTTTGCCTTTATCGTGGGACTCCAATTCGGTTTTTGCATTCTTCGTTCTACGTTAACCTTTTAGGTGTGTGTTTTCCGACCCAATTTTACTGGAATATGAATGGAAGCTTTTAGTGGGATATGCAATGGAATTTGGAAAATGAAAAATTCTCTTAGAGAGTTAAATTGCAAACAACAGATGATGTTACGTTTCTATAACTCTCGTAGGTATTGCCTAAATAATGGACAGGATTTTGTTTTTATATAAATTGAACCTTTTTTAATAGGGAGAATGTGGGACGTATGCCGCCGACATATTTTGAGTTTCATTCTCGATCTTGATAAAAGAAAGTAATCTAAAGACCGAAGAATATGGAAACCAAGTTAAGACTTTGAAGCGATACATCACATTCGACGAGGATTTCAGTATTGCCTCTCCTCTACGGAGAAGAAAGAGGTCATAACTATTAGATAAGTATCGCAGGAGTTAAAATGGAAAATGAAACAAAGGAGTCCATAGGCAAGGAACAATTACAAATTATAGTGCATGTCCGTTGGAGGATATTTCCTGCCACGATATGTGTCTTTTCACAACTACAAGAAGTCGAGGTTTTTCTTCCCTCAAAGCCAAAGAAAATTTATATTGTATAAAGACTTTCAAGGTATCGAGATTGTTTCCATTCCACACCACGCTAGAACATTCCAATTCCGCATTATTGGAATGAACTTAATGTGTATAATATTGATATTTGTGTCAGTTTAAACAATGTGAAACAATATCTAGTGCTCGATTTGAGATGGTTACGGAGTTCCACTGCTATAAAGTTAAAACTAATGGCATGCCTAAAATCATAGTGTATTAAGTAATGGCTTCCTAGAACCATTTAATTTTCTTAAAACTCAATATAATTTAACATGGCTTAAATTTAATGACACATTTTAATGAAGCTTTTGGAACAATATCAAAAATAAAGACAAAAGAACAATTTTGGGCCCCGTTACGTCCTGTAACCGTTTGTTAGCTTAAGCAATCATATATCCTTAAGCAGACGGAGATGGTGAATCGATTAATGCAAGGCAATTATTCCATGTCTGGATGCTCTGCACTATAATTGTCACTGGGCTTACGTATTTGAATAAAGGATTTTCAAGAGTCCTCTTTACTAATGCTGAGTGGCAAACTTTTCCCAACATAACAAGTTCGCCGCAACACTTGTTAGAAATACTCCCTGTCTCAAAAATAAAGACAAAAGAACAATTTTAGGCCCCGTTACATCTTGTAACTGTTTGTTAGCTTAAGCAATCATATATCCTTAAGCAGACGGAGATGGTGAATCGATCAATGCAAGGCAATTATTCCATGTCTGGATGCTTTGCGCTATAATTGTCGCTGGGCTTACGAATTTGAATAAAGGATTTTCAAGAGTCCTCTTTACTAATGCTGAGTGGCAAAATTTTCCCAACGCAAAAAGTTCGCCGCAACACTTGTTAGAAATACTCCCTGTCTCGAAAATACTCGTGAAAGCTTCTAGAACAAAGGGAAAACCCATTTTGGTTTCACAATTATTTTCCTTAATAATCTGGTCGTTCTCTTTCGTAGCCATTACTGCCCCGCAAGTTAAGAATAAAACCACTAGTACGGAATAAACATTAAGGCTTGCCATACCGCTGGAATCTGATGTTACTAGTTAAATTTGGTTCGTAAAATTAATTTCGAACAAGACTTGCTGGGAAAAAACTGGCATTTATATGAAGTGTTACAACCACATTGGACTAGAATACGTTACAATGAAAGAAAACATTCAATATTTCAGTTTAATTAGAACATTCAAGATTTCAGTTTAATTTGCATTAATTTTTCTTACTACAAATCTAAATATTAATTCAAGGACACACATTTATACTTCCCTTTATAATTCTTAAATGGCATTAAACTGATCACGAAAATAAGGTTCAATAAAGATGATTCTGTCGTACATGTGTTTCACCGCTGAAACTGGGATTGAACTATTACGTCCACTCCAAACCAAACACCTAGACGATAATATGGAGGAAACAACATAAGGAAAAAACAATACGGGATATAGTACACTTGCATTACAGGCACACATGTTGGTTATGTGTGTCGTCTTATTTTTCTAATTTTCTAAAGTTGTGTACGCACTTGTTATGTTGATGGTTAAAAATTCACGTGTATCTCAAAATTGAATGAGCTATACTAGATTCCTCTTCCAGTGGTATGGATGTGGCACAATATAGAAATTATTATGCGAACCGCAAAATTTTATAACTTTGTTGTTGTTAAAAAGCTTTTATTGCACTTATCATATTTGTAAAATGGAAAATGGCAAATGATTGATTGAAATCCTTAATTAATACATCAAAAATATTTCTCGTTCTGAAATTAAGACGATGTTTGCCTTTATCGTGGGACTCCAATTCGGTTTTTGTATTCTTCGTTCTATGTTAACCTTTTAGGTGTGAGTTTTCCGACCCAATTTTACTGGAATATGAATGGAAGCTTTTAGTGGGATATGCAATGGAATTTGGAAAATGAAAAATTCTCTTAGAGAGTTAAATTACAAACAACAGATGATGTTACGTTTCTATAACTCTCGTAGGTATTGCCTAAATAATGGACAGGATTTTGTTTTTATATAAATTGAACCTTTTTTAATAGGGAGAATGTGGGACGTATGCCGCAGACATATTTTGAGTTTCATTCTCGATCTTGATAAAAGAAAGTAATCTAAAGACCGAAGAATATGGAAACCAAGTTAAGACTTTGAAGCGATACATCACATTCGACGAGGATTTCAATATTGCCTCTCCTCTACGGAGAAGAAAGAGGTCATAACTATTAGATAAGTATTGCAGGAGTTAAAATGGAAAATGAAACAAAGGAGTCCATAGGCAAGGAACAATTACAAATTATAGTGCATGTCCGTTGGAGGATATTTCCTGCCACGATATGTGTCTTTTCACAACTTCAAGAAGTCGAGGTTTTTCTTCCCTCAAAGCCAAAGAAAATTTATATTGTATAAAGACTTTCAAGGTATCGAGATTGTTTCCATTCCACACCATGCTAGAACATTCCAATTTCGCATTATTGGAATGAACTTAATGTGTATAATATTGATATTTGTGTCAGTTTAAACAATGTGAAACAATATCTAGTGCTCGATTTGAGATGGTTACTGAGTTCCACTGCTATAAAGTTAAAACTAATGGCATGCCTAAAATCATAGTGTATTAAGTAATGGCTTCTCTAGAACCATTTAATTTTCTTAAAACTCAATATAATTTAACATGGCTTAAATTTAATGACACATTTTAATGAAGCTTTTGGAACAATATCAAAAATAAAGACAAAAGAACAATTTTGGGCCCCGTTACGTCTTGTAACCGTTTGTTAGCTTAAGCAATCATATATCCTTAAGCAGACGGAGATGGTGAATCGATTAATGCAAGGCAATTATTCCATGTCTGGATGCTCTGCGCTATAATTGTCACTGGGCTTACGTATTTGAAAAAAGGATTTTCAAGAGTCCTCTTTACTAATGCTGAGTGGCAAACTTTTCCCAACATAACAAGTTCGCCGCAACACTTGTTAGAAATACTCCCTGTCTCAAAAATAAAGACAAAAGAACAATTTTAGGCCCCGTTACATCTTGTAACCGTTTGTTAGCTTAAGCAATCATATATCCTTAAGCAAACGGAGATGGTGAATCGATCAATGCAAGGCAATTATTCCATGTCTGGATGCTCTGCGCTATAATTGTCGCTGGGCTTAGGTATTTGAATAAAGGATTTTCAAGAGTCCTCTTTACTAATGCTGAGTGGCAAATTTTTCCCAACGCAAAAAGTTCGCCGCAACACTTGTTAGAAATACTCCCTGTCTCGAAAATACTCGTGAAAGCTTCTATAACACAGGGAAAACCCATTTTAGTTTCACAATTATTTTCGTTAATAATCTGATCGTTCTCCTTCGTAGCCATTACTGCCCCGCAAGTTAAGAATAAAACCACTAGTACGGAACAAACATTAAGGCTTGCCATACCGCTCGAATCTGATGTTACTAGTTAAATTTGGTTCGTAAAATTAATTTCGAACAAGATTTGCAGGGAAAAAACTGGCATTTATAGGAAGTGTTATAACCACATTGGACTAGAATACGTTACAATGAAAGAAAACATTCAATATTTCAGTTTAATTAGAACATTCAAGATTTCAGTTTAATTTGCATTAATTTTTATTACTACAAATCAAAATATTAATTCAAGGACGCACATTTAATTAGAACATTCAAGATTTCAGTTTAAATTGCATTAATTTGCATTAATTAGAACATTCAAGATTTCCCTTTATAATTCTTAAATTGCATTAAACTGATCACGAAAATAAGGTTCAATAAAGATGATTCTATCGTACATGTGTTTCACCGTTGAAACTGGGATTGAACTATTACGTCCACTCCAAACCAAACACCTAGACGATAATATGGAGGAAACAACATATGGAAAAAGCAATATGGGATATTGTACACTTGCATTACAGGCACACATATTCGTTATGTGTGTCGTCCTATTTTTCTAATTTTTTGAAGTTGTGTACGCACTTGTTATGTTGATGGTTAAAAATTCACGTGTATCTCAAAATTGAATGAGCTATACCAGATTCCTGTGCCAGTGGTATGGATGTGGCACAATATAGAAATTATTATGCAAACCCCAAAATTTTATAACTTTGTTGTTGGTAAAAAGCTTTTATTGCACTTATCATATTTGTAAAATGGAAAATGGCAAATGAATGATTGAAATCCTTAATTAATACTTCAAAAATATTTCTCGTTCTAAAATTAAGATGATGTTTGCCATTATCGTCGGACTCCAATTCGGTTTTTCTAATCTTCGTTCTACGTAAACCTTTTAGGTGTGAGCGTTCCGACCCAATTTTACTGGAATACGAATGGAAGCTTTTAGTGGGATACGTAATGGACTTTGGAAAATGAAAAATTCTCTTAGAGAGTTAAATTGCAAACAACAAATGATGTTACATTTCTATAACTCTCATAGGTATTGCCCAAATAATGGATAGGATTTTGTTTTTATATAAGTTGAACCTTTTTTAATAGGGAGAATGTCGGACGTATGCCGCAGACATATTTGGAGTTTCATTCTCGATCTTGATGAAAGAAAGTAATCTAAAGATAGAAGAATATGGAAACCAAGTTAAGACTTTGAAGCGATACATCACGTTCAACGAGGATTTCAAGTTTGCCTCTCCTCTACGGAGAAGAAAGAGGTCATAACTATTAGATAAGTATCGGATGAGTGAAAATGGAAAATGAAACAAAGGAGTCCATAGGCAAGGAACAAGTACAAATTATAGTGCATGTCCCTTGGAGGATATTTCCTGGCACGATATGTGTCTTTTCACAACTTCGACAAGTCGAGGTTTTTCTTCCCTTAAAGCCAATGCGAATTTATATTGTATAAAGACGTTCAGGGAATCGAGATTGTTTCAATGCCACACCACGCTGGAACATTCCAATTCCACATTATTGAACCGAACTTAATATTTATAATAATGATATTTGTGTCAGTTTAAACTATGTGAAACAATATCTAGTGCTCAATTTGATTTGGTTATCGAGTTCCACTGCTATAAAGTTAAAACTAATGGCATGCCTAAAATCATAGTGTATTAAGTAATGGCTTCTCTAAAACCATTTAATTTTCTTAAAACTCAATATAATTTAACATGGCTTAAATTTAATGACACATTTTAATGAAGCTTTTGGAACAATATCAAAAATAAAGACAAAAGAACAATTTTGGGCCCCGTTACGTCTTGTAACCGTTTGTTAGCTTAAGCAATCATATATCCTTAAGCAGACGGAGATGGTGAATCGATTAATGCAAGGCAATTATTCCATGTCTGGATGCTCTGCGCTATAATTGTCGCTGGGCTTACGTATTTGAATAAAGGATTTTCAAGAGTCCTCTTTACTAATGCTGAGTGGCAAACTTTTCCCAACATAACAAGTTCGCCGCAACACTTGTTAGAAATACTCCCTGTCTCAAAAATACTCGTGAAAGCTTCTAGAACACAGGGAAAACCCATTTTAGTTTGACAATTATTTTCCTTAATAATCTGGTCGTTGTCCTTCGTAGCCATTACTGCCCCACAAGTTAAGAGTACGGAATTAACATTAAGGCTTGCCATACCGCTCTAATCTGATGTTACTAGTTCAATTTAGTTTGTAAAATTAATTTCGAACAAGATTTGCAAGGAAAAAAACTAGGATTTATAGGAAGTGTTATAACCACATTGGACTAGAATACGTTACAATAAAAGATAACATTCAATATTTCAGTTTAATTTGCATTAATTTTAATTACTACAAATCTAAATATTAATTCAAAGACACACATTTATACTTCCCTTTATAATTCTTAAATGGTATTAAACGTATCATGAAAATAAGGTTCAATAAAGATGATTATGTCGTACATGTGTTTCACCGTTGAAACTGGGATTGAACTATTACGTCCACACCAAACCAAACCCCTGGACGATAGTATGGAGGAAACAACATATGGAAAAAGCAATACGGGATATAGTACACCTGCATTACAGGCACACATATTCGTTATGTGTGTTGTCCTATTTTTCTAATTTTTTGATGTTGTGTACGCGCTTGTTATGTTGATGGTTAAAAATTCATATGTATATCAAAATTGAACGAGCTATACCAGATTCCTGTGCCAGTGGTAAGGATGTGGCACAATATAGAAATAATTATGCGAACCGCAAAATCTTATAACGTTGTTGTTGTTAAAAAGTTTTTGTAACACTTAACATATTTGTAAAATGGAAAATGGCAACTGAATGATTGAAATTCAAAATTAATACATCAAAAATATTTCTCGTTCTGAAATTAAGACGATTTTTGTCTTTATCGTGGGACTCCAATTCAGTTTTTGTATTCTTCGTTCTACGTTAACTTTTTAGGTGTATGCGTTCCAACCCAATTTTACTGGAATATGAATGGAAGATTTTAGTGGGATATGCAATGGACCTTAGAAAATGAAAAATTCTCTTAGAGAATGAACTTGGAAACAACAAATGATGTTACATTTCTAAAGACTTTCAAGGTATCGAGATTGTTTCAATTCTACACCATGCTAGAACATTCCAATTCCGCATTGTCGAAACCATTTTTATTTTGGAAAAAAAAAGAAAAATTAGTTGTCGATGAAAATTTGAAGTCGCCACCAAGCTTTTATTAAGGTGTGATTGGATCACCTAAAGACGACTTTGGTCTACGAGTTTTAGAAAAATAGCTTCGACAGTCAGTTACGTACGAGGAAGGATTAGAACCCCCGTACGCCCAAAAATTGGTATCAAGTTGATTAATAAATGTCTTAATGTCGAGAGTTAAAAAAATACGATCCTTAATTAAATTAATTATTAAGACGCCCTCATTTTGAAACAGAAAACATCACACCCAATACGTTAGGGCACGATATTTTATTTCTTCAAAATGAGTGTATCCAAAAAAAACTCGTGTGATAAAATTTAAGAAAATACTTAATTGTTTAAAATTTATGAAGAAAACGCCACCCAATATGTTAGGGCACGATTTCTTAAAATCCCAAACATTCAACATTTCCTTTATTATTTTTTTAAAGAAAATATTTGTCTCGAGAAATCAACGCGTCACATCCAATACGTTAGGACACAACATATTGAATTCTCGATGACAAGTTTTATTTTGTTTGATAAAAAAAACAATCCTCGATTGTTAGATTTTACGAAGAAAATTGGAACCCAATATGTTAGGGCTCAACTTTCTTGAAAATCCTAAATACGAGCATTATCTTTATTTTGAACATTTTCAATTTTTAAAATCAAGTAAAGAAATGATGTAATGTTATATTGGATGTATGAATAAATGCCTCTTTAACAAATATCAATAATACATACAACAATTGTATAGAAATAATATAAATAAATAAATAAGCGAAATTAATATACATAATAAAAATAATCATATGCAAAATATCAAATAAATGGTCAAAATAAAAAACATTCTTTTTAATATATAAATGAAAACATGAATTAATAATCAAATGAAGAAAATAAACAAAATATAAAGAATAAAAGGCACATAATATATGCATTGAAATTAAAAGACATACACATAATTTACATATAAAATCTAGGGCTATGAAACTTATACATATATAATACATGATGTATTTATGAAAATAAAGAAAAAAATATAAATTATACAGTATATGAAAACAATACATACATTTGCATTTTAAAAATAAATATATTCATATATATATATAAAATTGGTTAAAAATATTAATATGTATACATACATATATAAAAATAAATATATACATATAGATTATAAAAAACAATTACATATAAAAAAATAAAAAAATAATTACATTATATTAAAAAAAATAAATATGCGTAAGTATATATAAATATGTAAAAAAAACTATATATATATACATAGATTTAAAAAAATAATTAAATATGAAACATAAAAAATAAGAAATATAAAAAAATTACTAATTTGAAATGTAAATAAAAAAATCTGGGGCAAATCTGTAAATAATCGAAGTATGGAGGACGAAACTGAATGCGAGAATTACATAGAGGGGCTGGAAGGGAAATTTTCCCTTCTCCTCTAAACGACGTCATTCACATTAGGATGAAATTGAAAACGATAATAAATTAAAGGGTAAATTAATAAAATAAAAAAACTTAATTGCAAAAACATTAAAAGGCGGAGGGGCTAAAAGCGCAATTTACCCCTCCGCTCAAAAACACGCGGATCCTAGGCCGGGTTGGGTCGGTTTCAAGTCAACCCATGCCCAAAACGGCGCCGTTTTAGTTGGCTATTTAAGCCAAAAACCTTTCAAAAAAAACAATTTCTTTCATTCTTTTTTTTAAAAAAATCCAAGAAAGCTCTCAACCCCTCTGTTCTCCGGCTTAGGCCCGGGCACCGGTCGATCGTTGGCGTCCGCGCCAGCCACCGACCTTCGGTGACGGCACCGCCTTCTGCAGTGGCCGGAGAAGGTGAAAATCTTTTACTCAGTCCCTTTGAAGCCCCTAAATCCAGATCTGGCCCCGAAACCCACAAAACACAACTGCAAGAGCCTCAAATCGCCGAGAAACCTTTCGGTTTCCAACCGTTCTTGTTTCTTCCTCTTTTTCTTTGTTATTATTCGTTTGTAAAAAATAAATAACAATAGAAAGAATAAATAAATAAGTATTGTAAATATCCACCTCTATAATCGATTTGCTTTGTATTCTGTTTGATTCGCTGTAAAAAAACAATAGCTTTTCTTTTCTTGATTTTTCCCTCCCGATTACAGTGTTTCCATGGCTCTTTTATAGCCAAAATTACAATATCATAAATAAATCTATTCCATTTTCTTTGATTCGCAATCTTTTTTATTTCCATATACTGCTATTTCTCTTCTTGATGCGCAGGTATGAAGATCGCGCGAAGATTCGGGGGCATGGTTGCGGCGGCCGAAGTTTACCCTAGAACCCTAGGGTTTCTAAAATTACTTTGGGCCTTGGGGTTAATTTTGGGCCTTTATTTATTTTGGTTTTCGGCCATATAGGCCGGTTTTTAACTCAGGCCCGGCTGAAATTTGTAAATGGACTGTATATTTGGACATTTGGTTTTAATGGGCCGGGGCAAAATTAGGTATTACACGCATTATTGAAATGAACTTCATGTTTATAATAATGATATTTGTGTCAATTTAAACTATGTGAAACAATATCTAGTGCTCGATTTGAGATGGTTACCGAGTTCTAATGCTATAAAGTTAAAACTAATGGCATGTATAAAATCATAGTGTATTAAGTAATGGCTTCTCTAGTACCATTTAATTTTCTTAGGACTCAATATAATTTAACTTGGCTTAAATTTAATGACACATTTTAATAAAGCTTTCGGAACAATATAAAAAATAAAGACAAAAGAACAATTTTGGGCCCGTTACGTCTTGTAACAGTTTGTTAGCTTAAGCAATCATATATCCTTAAGCAGACGGAGATGGTGAATCGATCAATGCAAGGCAATTATTCCATGTCTGAATGCTCTTCGCTATAATTGTCGCTGGGCTTAGGTCTTTGTATAGATGATTTTCAAGAGTCCTCTTTACTAATGCCGAGTGGCAATCTTTTCCCAACACAACAAGTTCGCCGCAACACTTGTTAGAAATACCGCCTGTCTCGAAAATACTCGTGAAAGCTTCTAGAACATAGCGAAAACCCATTTTAGTGTCATAATTATTTTCCTTAATAATCTGGTCGTTCTCCTTCATAGCCATTACTGCCCCGCAAATTAAGAATAAAACCACTAGTACAGAATAAACATTAAGGCTTGCCATACCGCTCGAATCTGATGTTACTAGTTAAATTTGGTTCGTAAAATTAATTTCGAACAAGATTTGCAGGGAAAAAACTGGCACTTATAGAAAGTGTTATAACCACATTGGACTGGAATACGTTACAATAAAAGAAAACATTCAATATTTAAGTTTAATTAGAACATTCAATATTTCAGTTTAATTTGCATTAATTTTAACTACTACAAATCTAAATTTTAATTCAAAGACGCACTTTTATACTTCCCTTAATAATTCTTAAATGGCATTAAACGGATCACAAAAATAAGGCTCAATAAAGATGATTCTGTCGTACATGTGTTTCACCGTTGAAATTGGGATTGAACTATTACGTCCACTCCAAACCAAACACCTGGACGATAATATAGAGGAAACAACATATGGAAAAAGCAATACGGGATATAGTACACTTGCATTACAGGCACACATATTCGTTATGTGTCTTGTCGTATTTTTCTAATTTTTTAAAGTTGTGTACTCACTTGTTATGTTGATGGTTAAAAATTCACGTGTATCTCAAAATTGAATGAGCTATACCAGATTCCTCTTCCAGTGGTATGGATGTGGCACAATATAGAAATAGTTATGCGAACCGCAAAATTTTATAACTTTGTTGTTGTTAAAAAGTTATTATTGCACTTATCATATTTGTAAAATGGAAAATGGCGAATGAATGATTCAAATTCTTAATTTATACACCAAAAATATTTCTCGTTCTGAAATTAAGACGATGTTTATCTTTCTCGTGGGACTCCAATTCGGTTTTTGTATTCTTCGTTCTACGTTAACTTATTAGGTGTGAGCGTTCCGACCCAATTTTACTAGAATATGGATGGAAGCTTTTAATGGCATATGTAATGGACTTTGGAAAATGAAAAATTCTCTTAGAGAGTTAAATTGGAAATAACAAATGATGTTACTTTTCTATAACTCTCGTAGGTATTGCCCAAATAACGGATAGGATTTTGTTTTTATATAAATTAAACATTTTTAATAGGGAGAATGTGGGACGTCTGTCACCGACATATTTGGAGTTTGAAGCGTTACATAACTTTTGACGAGGATTTAAAGATTGCCCCTCTTCTACGTAAAAGAAAGAGGTCATAACTATTAGATAAGTATCGAAGGAGTGAAAATGGAAAATTAAACAAAGGAGTCCATAGGCAAGGAACAATTACAAATTATAGTGCATGTCCCTTGGAGGATATTTCCTGGCACGATATGTGTCTTTTCACAACTTCGAGAAGTCGAGGTTTTTCTTCCCTTAAAGCCAAAGCGAATTTATATTGTATAAAGACTTTCAAGGAATCAAGATTGTTTCAATGCCACACCACGCTGGAACATTCCAATTCCACATTATTGAACTGAACTTAATGTTTATAATAATGATATTTGTGTCAGTTTAAACAATGTGAAACAATATCTAGTGCTCGATTTGAGATGGTTACTGAGTTCCAATGCTATAAAGTTAAAACTAATGGAATGTATAAAATCATAGTGTATTAAGTAATGGCTTCTCTAGAACCATTTAATTTTCTTAGGACTCAATATAATTTAACTTGGCTAAAATTTAATGACACATTTTAAAGAAGCTTTCGGAACAATATCAAAAATAAAGACAAAAGAACAATTTTGTGCTCGTTACGTATTGTAACCGTTTGTTAGCTTAAGCAATCATATACCCTTAAGCAGACAGAGATCGTGAATTGATCAATGCAAGGCAAATATTCCATGTCTGATTGCTCTTCACTATAATTGTCGCTGGGCTTAGGTCTTTGTATAGATGACTTTCAAGAGTCCTCTTTACTAATGCCGAGTGGCAATCTTTTCCCAACACAACAAGTTCGCCGCAACACTTGTTAGAAATACTGCCTGTCTCGAAAATTCTCGTGAAAGCTTCTAGAACACAGTGAAAACCCATTTTAGTTTCACAATTATTTTCCTTAATAATCTGGTCGTTCTCCTTGGTAGCCATTACTGCCTTGCAGGTTAAGAAAACCACTAGTACGGAATAAACATTAAGGCTTGCCATACCGCTCGAATCTGATGTTACTTGTTAAATTTGGTTTGTAAAATTCATTTCGAACAAGATTTGTAGGGAAAAAATTGGCATTTATAGGGAGTGTTATAACCATATTGGACTAGAATACGTTACAATAAAAGAAAACATTCAATATTTCAGTTTAATTAGAACATTCAATATTTTAGTTTAATTTGTATTAATTTTAATTACTACAAATCTAAATATTAGTTCAAAGACACATATTGATACTTCCCTTTATGATTATTAAATGGCATTAAACTGATCAGGAAAATAAGGTTCAATAAAGATGATTCTGTCGTACATGTGTTTCACCGTTGAAACTGGGATTGAACTATTACGTCCACTCCAAACCAAACACCTGGACGATAATATGGAGGAAACAACATATGGAAAAAGCAATATGGGATATTGTACACTTGCATTACAGGCACACATATTCGTTATGTGTGTCGTCCTATTTTTCTAATTTTTTGAAGTTGTGTACGCACTTGTTATGTTCATGGTTAAAAATTCACGTGTATCTCAAAATTGAATGAGCTATACCAGATTCCTATGCCAGTGGTATGGATGTGGCACAATATAGAAATAGTTATGCAAACCGCAAAATTTTATAACTTTGTTGTTATTAAAAAGTTTTTATAACACTTATCATATTTGTAAAATGGAAAATGGAAACTGAATGATTAAAATTCAAAATTAATACATCAAAAATAATTCTCGTTCTGAAATTAAGACGATGTTTGTCTTTCTCGTAGGACTCCAATTCGGTTTTTGTATTCTTCGTTCTATGCTAACTTATTAGGTGTATGCGTTCCAACCCAATTTTACTAGAATATGAATGGAAGCTTTTAGTGGGATATGTAATGGTCCTTAGAAAATGAAAAATTCTCTTAGAGAGTTAAGTTGGAAACAACAAATGATGTTACATTTCTATAACTCTCGTAGGTATTGCCCAAATAACGGATAGGATTTTGTTTTTATATAAATTGAACCTTTTTAATAGGGAGAATGTGGGACGTACATCGCTGACATATTTGGAGTTTCATTCTTGATCTTGATAAAAAAAAATGTAATCTAAAGACAAAAGAATAAGGAAATCAAGTTAAGACTAAGAAGCGTTACATCACTTTCAATGAGGATTTCATGATTGCCTCTCCTCTACGTAATAGAAAGAGGTCATAACTATTAGATACGTATCGAAGGAGTGAAAACGGAAAATGAAACAAAGGAGTCCATAGGCAAGGAACAATTACAAATTATAGTGCATGTCCCTTGGAGGATTGTTCCTGGCATGATATGTGTCTTTTCACAAGTTCGAGAAGTCGAGGTTTTTCTTGGCTTAAAGCTAATGCAAATTTATATTGTATAAAAACATTCAAGGAATCGAGATTGTTTCAATTCCACACCATGCTAGACCATTCCAATTCCATATTATTGAAATGAATTTAATGTTTATAATAATGATATTTGTGTCAGTTTAAACAATGTGAAACAATATCTAGTGCTCGATTTAAGATGGTTATCGAGTTCCAATGCTATAAAGTTAAAAATAATGGCATGTATAAAATCATAGTGTATTAAGTAATGGCTTCTCTAGAACCATTTAATTTTCTTAGAACTCAATATAACTTAACTTGGCTTAAATTTAATGACACATTTTAATGAAGCTTTCGGAACAATATAAAAAATAAAGACAAAAGAACAATTTTGGGCCCGTTACGTCTTGTAACCGTTTGTTAGCTTAAGCAATCATATACCCTTAAACAAACGGAGATGGTGAATCGATCAATGCAAGGCAATTATTCCATATCTGAATGCTCTTCGCTATAATTATCGCTGGGCTTAGGTTTTTGAATAGAGGATTTTCAAGAGTCCTCTTTACTAATGCTGAGTCGCAAACTTTTCCCAACACAACAAGTTCGCCGCAACACTTGTTTGATATACTCCCTGTCTCGAAAATACTCGTGAAAGCTTCTAGAACATAGGGCAAACCCATTTTAGTGTCACAATTATTTTCCTTAATAATCTGGCAGTTCTCCTTCGTAGCCATTACTGCCCCACAAGTTAATAATAAAACCACTAGTACGGAATAAACATTAAGGCTTGCTATAACACTCGAATCTAATGTTACTAGTTCAATTTGGTTCGTAAAATCAATTTCGAACAAGATTTGCAGGGAAAAAAATGGCATTTATAGGAAGTGTTATAACCACATTGGACTAGAATACTTTACAATAAAAGAAAACATTCAATATTTCAGTTGAATTAGAACATTCAATATTTAAATTTAATTTGCATTAATTTTAATTACTACAGATCTAAATATTAATTCAAAGACACACATTTATACTTACCTTTATAATTCTTAAATGGCATTAAATTGATCACGAAAATAAGGTTCAATAAAGATGATTATGTCGTACATGTGTTTCACCGTTGAAACTGGGATTGAACAATTACGTCCGCTCCAAACCAAACACTTGGACAATAATATGGAGGAAACAACATATGGAAAAAACAATATGGGATATATTATACTTGCATTACAGGCACACATATTCGTTATGTGTGTCATCCTATTTTTCTAATTTTTTGAAGTTGTGTACGCACTTGTTATGTTGATGGTTAAAAATTCACGTGTATCTCAAAATTGAATGAGCTACACCAGATTCCTCTGCCAGTGGTGTGGATGTGGCACAATATAGAAATAATTATGCGAAGTGCAAAATCTTATAACTTTGTTGTTGTTGAAAATTTTTTATAACACTTATCATATTTGTCAAAATGGAAAATGGCAAATGAATGATTGAAATTCAAAATTAATAGATATTTGTCAAAATGGATATGTAATGGACCATGGAAATGAAAAATTCTCTTAGAGAGTTAAACTGGAAACAACAAATGATGTTACATTTCTATAACACTCGTATGTATTACCCATATAATGGATAAGATTTTGTTTTTATATAAAGTGAACCTTTTTTAATAGGGAGAATATGGGACGTACGTCACTGACATATTTCGAGTTTCATTCTTGATCTTGATAAAAAAAGTAATCTAAAGACAGAAGAAAAAGGAAATCAAGTTAAGACTTTGAAGCAATACATCACGTTCGACGAGGATTTCAAGATCGCCTCTCCTCTACATAAAAGAAAGAGGTCAATAACTATTAAATAAGTATCGAAGGAGTGAAAATGGAAAATGAAACAAAGGAGTCCATAGGCAAGGAACTATTACAAATAATAGTGCATGTCCCTTAGAGGATAGTTCCTAGCACGATATCTGTCCTTTCACAACTTCGAGAAGTCGAGGTTTTTCTTGGTTTAAAGTCAATGCGAATTTATATTTTATAAGGACTTTCAAGGAATCGAGATTGTTTCAATTCCACACCACGCTAGAACATTCCAATTCCACATTATTGAAATGAACTTAATGTTTATAATAATGATATTTGTGTCAGTTTAAACAATGTGAAACAATATCTAGTGCTCGATTTGAGATGGTTACCGACTTCCAATGCTATAAAGTTAAAAATAATGGCATGTATAAAATCATAGTGTATTTAAGTAATGGCTTCTCTAGAACCATTTAATTTTCTTAGGACTCAATATAATTTAACTTGGATTAAATTTAATGACACATTTTAATGAAGCTTTCGGAACAATATAAAAAATAAAGACAAAAGAACAATTTTGGGCCCGTTACGTCTTCTAACTGTTTGTTAGCTTAAGCAATCATATACCCTTAAGCAGACAGAGATGGTGAATCGATCAATGCAAGGCAATTATTCCATGTCTGAATGCTCTTCGCTATAATTGTCGCTGGGCTTAGGTCTTTGAATAGAGGATTTTCAAGAGATACTCCCTGTCTCGAAAATACTCGTTATACCAGACTCCTCAACGTAGTTGTTATGTTGATGGTTAAAAATTCACGTGTTTCTCAAAATTGAATGAGCTATACCAGACTCCTCTGCCAGTGGTATGGATGTGGTACTATATAGAAATAATTATGCGAACTGCAAAATCTTGTAACACTGTTGTTGTTAAAAAGTTTTTATAACACTCATATTTGTAAAATGGAAAATGGCAAATGAATGATTGAAATTCAAAATTAATACATCAAAAAAATTCTCGTTCTGAAATTAAGACGATGTTTGTCTTTATCGTGGGACTCCAATTCAATTTTTGTATTCTTCGTTCTACGTTAACGTTTTAGGTGCGAGCGTTCCGACCCAATTTTACTGGAATATGAATGGATGCTTTCTATAACTTTCGTAGGTATTGCCCATATAATGGATAGGATTTTATTTTTATATAAATTGAACCTTTTTTAATAGGGAGAATGTGGGACGTACGTCGCCGACATATTTGGAGTTTCATTCTCAATCTGGATAAAAAAAAGTAATCTAATCACAGAAGAATAAGGAAATCAAGTTAAGACTTTGAAGCGATACATTACGTTCGACGAGGATTCCAAGATTGCCTCTCCTCTATGGAAAAGAAAGAGGTCATAACTATTAGATAAGTATCGAAGTAGTGAAAATGGAAAACAAAACAAAGGAGTCCATAGGCAAGGAGCTTTTACAAATAATAGTACATGTCCCTTGGATGATATTTCCTGGCACGATATGTGTCTTTTCAGAACTTCGAGAAGTCGAGGATTTTCTTCCCTTAAAGCCAATGCGAATTTCTATTGTATAAAGGCTTTCAAGGAATCAAATTGTTTCAATTCACGCCACGCTAGAACATTCCAATTCCACATTATTGAAATGAACTTAACGTTTATAATAATGATATTTGTGTCAGTTTCAACAATGTGAAACAATATCTAGTGCTTGATTTCAGATGGTTACCGAGTTCCAATGCTTTAAAGTTAAAAATAATTGCATGTATAAAATCATAGTGTATTAAGTAATGGCTTCTTTAGAATCATTTAATTTTCTTAGAACTTAATATAATTTAACTTGGTTTAAATTTAATGACAGATTTTAATGAAACTTTCGGAACAATATCAAAAATAAAGACAAAAGAACAATTTTGGGCCCGTTACGTCTTCTAACTGTTTGTTAGCTTAAGCAATCATATACCCTTAAGCAGACAGAGATGGTGAATCGATCAATGCAAGGCAATTATTCCATGTCTGAATGCTCTTCGCTATAATTGTCACTGGGATTAGGTCTTTGAATAAAGGATTTTCAAGAGTCCTCTTTACTAATGCTGAGTGGCAAACCTTTCCCAACACAACAAGTTCACCGCAACACTTGTTAGAAATACTCCCTGTCTCGAAAATACTCATGAAAGCTTCTAGAACAGAGGGCAAACCCATTTTAGTTTCACAATTATTTTCCTTAATAATCTGGTCGCTCTCCTTCGCAGCCATTACTGCCCCGCATGTTAAGAATAAAACCACTAGTACGGAATAAACATTAAGGCTTGCCATACCGCTCGAATCTGATGTTACTAGTTAAATTTGGTTCGTAAAATTAATTTTGAACAAGATTTGCAGGGAAAAAAAATTGGCATTTATAGGAAGTGTTATAACCATATTAGACTAGAATACGTTACAATAAAAGAAAACATTCAATATTTCAGTTTAATTTGCATTAATTTTAATTACTACAAATCTAAATATTAATTCAAAGACACACATTTATACTTCCCTTTATAATTCTTAAATGGCATTAAACGGATCACGAAAATAAGGTTCAATAAAGATGATTATGGCATACATGTGTTTCACCGTTGAAACTGGGATTGAACTATTACGTCCACACCAAACCAAACACCTGGATGATAATATGGAGGAAACAACATATGGAAAAAGCAATACGGTATATAGTACACTTGCATTACAGGCACACATATTCGTTATGTGTGGTAATAATTAATACATCAAAAATTTTTCTTGTTCTGAAATTAAGACGATGTTTGTCTTTATCGTGGGATTCCAATTGGGTTTTTGTATTCTTAGTTCTACGTTAACTTTTTCGGTGTGAGCGTTCCGACCCAATTTTACTGGAATATGAATGGAAGCTTTCAGTGGGATGTGTAATGGACCTTAGAAATTGAAAAATTCTCTTAAAGAGTTAAATTGGAAACAACAAATGATGTTAAGTTTCTATAACTCTGGTAGGTATTGCCCAAATAATAGATAGGATTTTGTTTTTATATATATTGAACCTTTTTAATAGGGAGAATATGAGACGTATGTTGCCGACATATTTGGAGTTTGATTCTCGATCTTGATAAAAAAATTAATCTAAAGACAAAAGAATAAGGAAATCAAGTTAAGACTTTGAAGCGTTACATCACTTTCAACGAGGATTTCATGATTGCCTTCTTTCTACGTAAAAGAAAGAGGTCATAACTATTAGATAGGTATCGAAGGAGTGAAAATGGAAAATAAAACAAAGGAGTCCATAGGCAAGGAATAATTACAAATTATAGTGCATGTACCTTGGAGGATATTTCCTGGCACGATATATGTCTTTTCACAACTTCGAGAAGTCGAGGTTTTTCTTCCCTTAAAACCAATGCAAATTTATATTGTATAAAGACTTTCAAGGAATCGAGATTGTTTCAATTCCAAACCACGCTAGAACATTACATTTCTGCATTATTGAAATGAATTTAGTGTTTATAATAATGATATTTGTGTCAATTTAAACAATGTGAAACAATATCTAGTGATCGATTTGAGATGGTTACCAAGTTCCAATGCTATAAAGTTAAAAATAATGGCATGTATAAAATCATAGTGTATTCAGTAATGGCTTCCCTAGAAGCATTTAATATTCTTTGGACTCCATATAATTTAAC
Source organism: Gossypium hirsutum (assembly GCF_007990345.1). Taxonomy (NCBI): domain Eukaryota; kingdom Viridiplantae; phylum Streptophyta; class Magnoliopsida; order Malvales; family Malvaceae; genus Gossypium; species Gossypium hirsutum. The sequence continues at coordinate 52,082,118 of NC_053441.1, read as the reverse complement.
ATGGCTTAAATTTAATGACACATTTTAAAGAAGCTTTCAGAACAATATAAAAAATAAAGACAAAAGAACAATTTTGGGACCGTCACGTCTTGTAACTGTTTGTTAGCTTAAGCAATCATATATCCTTAAGAAGATGGAGATGGTGAATCGATCAATGCAAGGCAATTATTCCATGTCTGAATGCTCTTTGCTATTATTGACGTTGGGGTTAGGTCTTTGAATAGAGGATTTTCAAGAGACCTCTTTACTAATGCTGAGTGGCAAACTTTTCCGAACAGAACAAGTTCGCCACAACACTTATCATATTTGTAAAATGGAAAATGGCAAATGAATGATTGAAATTCAAAATTAATACATCAAAAATATTTCAAGTTCTTGAATTAAGATGATGATTCTCTTTATCGTGGGACTCCAATTCTGTTTTTGTATGCTTCGTTCTACGGTAACTTTTTAGGTGCGAGCGTTCCGACCGAATTTTACTGGAATTTGAATGGAAGCTTTTAGTGGGATATGTAATGGACCTTGGAAAATGAAAAATTCTCTTAGAGAGTTAAATTGGAAACAACAAATGATGTTACGTTTCTATAAACCTCGTAGGTATTGCCCAAATAATATATAGGATTTTTTTATATAAATTGATCCTTTTTTAATAGGGAGAATGTGGGATGTACATCGCTGACATATTTGGAGTTTCTGTAACACCCCGAACCCGAGACCGACACCGGAGTCGAACACGAGGTGTTAACAGACTTTAAACCCCTTATAAAAAAATTTCCCAGACACTGCCAATCTGCGTACTAGTCGCTTTAAAAATCATATCTTGAGTTTCACAACTCGAAAATCAGTTTCGTGATTTTTCCCTGAAACTAGACTCATATGGCCATCTACATATTTTTTTCTAGAATTTTTGGTCGGGACAATTAGTACATTTTATTAGTCAAAGTCTCCCATGTTACAGGGATCGACTACACTGACCTTTGCGCATTACGACCTGGATATCTCCCTGCACAGAGCTTCAATACTGATGCCGTTTGTTTCTATAGAAACTAGACTCAGAGAGGAATCTATAAATTTATGGTATGACTCCTAATTATCTCTGGTTAATTTATAATGAATTTTCAAAGTCGGAACAGGGAATCCAGAAACCGTTCTGGCCCTGTCTCACGAGAACCTGAATATATCTTAACATACTGTCCGTATGATTGTTTCGTTACTTTCCTATGAAAGTAGATTCATCAAGGTTTGTTTACATAATTTATTCACTATTTAATTCCATTCCTACTATTTTTAGTGATTTTCCAAATCTACATCACTGCTGCTGTCAGCATCTGCCTTTGAGGTAGACTTTACCTATTTCATGGTTTCCATGATTCAACTAGCCCTTTTTGCATAAATAGCACAATTTATGATAGTGATTAACCATTCCTATGGCTAATCCTTGTCAAGAATATCCACACCGAATGATTATAACATTATACTCAAACACATATAAGCCATTTTCGCATGGCTATCCAAAATTATACAAGTCCAAAGGGTCCACAACCCACAACAAACGGGTAGTCCTATACATGCCATTTCGAAGTTCAACCAAAATTGTACCAAAAGGGGGGGGGCTTTGATAGTGTGGGCGACTTTGACTTCAAGATCCCGAGTCCGATAGCTGGAGAACCAAATCTATAAAACAGAGGAGCAATGAAACGGAGTAAGCAATTTATGCTTAGTAAGTTTTGAGCAAGGAATTCCAGCACAACAAAAGTATAGCATTCATATAGCTAAACAGATAATTTCATATGCACAAATTTACGATATCGTACTTGCTTCACATTATCAACCCTCATGTACATACACAAAAGATCAACTCAGCCAAAGGCCGGTAGCTCGTTTATCAACTGAGCGAATACTTATTTGTAAGGGCTCAACTAAATTCAAGCACATACGAAACATACCTCAATGTTGGGATGTTTCGGGAGTATTAACTGGAATTTTACAGCAAGTTCATTCATTCCCAAATCACGTACCTTCGGAATTTAACCGGATATAGCTCCTCGTTCAAATGCCTTCGGGACATAGCCCGGTTATAGTAACTCGCACAAATGCCTTCGGGACTTAACCCGGATTTAGTAACTCGCACAAATGCCTTCGGGCTTAGCCCGTAATTAGTATCTCGCACAAATGCCTTCGGGCTTAGCCCGGAATTAGTATCTCGCACAAATGCCTTCGGGCTTAGCTCGGAATTAGTATCTCGCACAAATGCCTTCGGATCTTAGTCCGGATATTGTCACTTAGCACAAGCCTTCGGGACTTAGCCCGGACATCATTCAAATAACCATGCACATTTAACAATAAATCATGGCCCATTCGTATTTCATTTTCGTTAGCAAAACTCAAACACAAGACATTTATCATTCTTGCAAATTCGGCTCAATAGCCACACAAAGAGCATGATTTTAATTTGCTTAAAACATGATCTAATCACATCATAATTTAAGCTCTCTTACTCAAGAACTTACCTCGGATGTTGTCGAACGATTCCGATGGCTATTCGACCACTTTTTCCTTTCCTTTATCGGATTTAGTCCCCTTTGCTCTTGAGCTTAATTAAACAAATAAATTGATTTAATCATTTGAGCATCGAAAAGAGGAACACAAGGCACTTAGCCCATATTTATACATTGGACTTTAAAGTCACATACATGTGAAATCATGCATCAACTCAACATATTAACCCACACTCCCCTTTAGCCGATTGTCCTAACCAAGATATAGGCATCAATATGTTTGCCTCTAACCGAATTCATGCAACGCCAATCCATCTCATGTGGCCGAATATGCATGTCTACTTTGAGGCCAAATTATATTCTTAGTACCACATATAAATGACATACATTTTACTAACTAATGCATTACATATTATAACTCAATATGCATCCATCATTTAGTCCATAACTAAACCACCACCATATATAAACATATACTTTGGGGTGATATATATTTGTATCATACCAATACATCATGTGCATATATATATATATACAAGAGCCGAATCACAAGGCTAATTATAGCCATCTCATATATTTTCATCCCATACCCGAATGTACAAATACATTATAATAGCTTCCAACTTAATTCATCATAAATTTCCCCCTTTTTTTTTCTTCATGGCCGAATGCTCCTTCTACTCCTTTTACCTTCACAAAGCATGAATTTCATCATCCAACTTACAAGCTTACAATCTCATGAAGTTTAACCTCATGGTACCTATCAAACTCTCACTCATTAGCTTCTATCATAAACCTCCAACAACACCAAATAAACATATACTTTGGGGGTCTATGGTAGAACCAAGAAAGGAACTCATAGATATCAAGATGTGAGTAACTACCATTATTCATCTAAGTTTAGCATGAAACACAATCATCACCCTTATTAATCTTTTATAGCCGAAAACCATACTCACCCCCAAAATCGAAATTTCAACATGGTTTACAAAAATCACTTGATAACTCACTCAATATCAACTAAAATTTCAAAAGCTAGTACAAACTTCCTTACCTTAATAGTGACCTAAGATGACCGATTGCTTCACTCCCTTCTTCTTCCTTTCAATTCGGCCAAGAAGAACCAAAGAACACAACTTGTTTTTCTTTCTTCCTTAGAACATTCGGCCAAGGGGAAATGAAGAAAGATGGACACTTTTTTTTTCTTTGTTTTCTTTCTTACTTTCACGGCAATGGGGAGGGGAAGAAACAATTACACACATCCTTTCCTTTTTCCATTTCTTTATTCCCCATACTTCTTATTATATTTTATCCTACATACCTCACTAGGACAACATGTTCCCAACATGTTTCCACCCATAGCATGGCCGGCCACTACTTATTAGGGGGAATTTGACATGCAAGTCCCCCTTTTTTTTCCACATGCACTAATAGGTCCTTACGCATTGACCTATCACATTTTAAAATTTTCTCACATAAGTCCTATTGACTTAATTCACATGCAATCGACTAAATCGAAGCTTGAAATTTTCACACATTCATAATTACATATTCTAGACAATAAATATCACATTCAAACATTTCGGTGACTCGGTTTAACGGTCCCGAAACCACTTCCCGACTAGGGTCAATTTTGGGCTGTCACAGTTTCATTCACAATCTTGATAAAAAAGTAATCTAAAGACAGAAGAATAATAAAATCAAGATAAGACTTTGAAGGGTTACATCAAGCTCGACGGGGATTTCAAGATTGCCTCTCCTCTACAGAAAAGAAAGAAGTCATAACTATTAGATAAGTATCGAATGAGTGAAAATGGAAAATTAAACAAAGGAGTCCATAGGCAAGGAACTATTACAAATAATAGTGCATGTCCCTTGAAGGATATTTCCTGGCACGATATGTACCTTTTCACAACTTCGAGAAGTCGAGGTTTTTCTTCCCTTAAAGACAATACGAATTTATATTGTATAAAGACTTTCAAGGAATCGAGATTGTTTCAATCCCACACCACGCTAGAACATTCCTATTCCACATTATTGAAATGAACGTAATGTTTATAATAATGATGTTTGTGTCAGTTTAAACAATGTGAAACAATATCTAGTGCTCATTTGAGATGGTTACCGAGTTCCAATGCTATAAAGTTAAAAATAATGGCATGTATAAAATCATAGTGTATCAAGTAAAGGCTTCTCTAGAACCATTTAATTTTCTTAGGACTCAATATAATTTAACTTGGCTTAAATTTAATGAAACATTTTAGTGAAGCTTTTGGAACAATATCAAAAATAAAGACAAAATAACAATTTTGGGCCCGTTACGTCCTGTAACCGTTTGTTAGCTTAAGCAATCATATACCCTTAAGTAAAGGCTTCGCTATAATTGTTGATGGGCTTAGGTCTTTGAATAGAGGATTTTCAAGAGTCCTCTTTACTAATGCTGAGTGGCAAACTTTTCCCAACAGAACAAGTTCGCTGCAACACTTGTTAGAAATACTCCCTCTCTCGAAAATACTCGTGAAAGCTTCTAGAACACAGAGCAAACCCATTTTAGTTTCGTAATTATTTTCCTTAATAATCTAAATATTAATTCAAAGACACACATTTATACTTCCCTTTATAATTCTTAAATGGAATTAAACGGATCACGAAAATAAGGTTCAATAAAGATGATTATGTCGTACATGTGTTTCACCGTTGAAATTGGGATTGAACTATTACGTCCACACCCAACCAAACACCTGGACGATAATATGGAGGAAACAACATATGGAAAAAAGCAATATCGGATATAGTACACTTGCATTACAGGCACACATATTCGTTATGTGTGGCAATAATTTTCAAATTTTTTGAAGTTGTGTACGCACTTGTTATGTTGATGGTTAGAAATTCATATGTATCTCAAAATAGAATGAGCTATACCAGATTCCTCTGCCATTGGTATAGATGTGGCACAATATAGAAATAGTTATGTGAACCACAAAATCTTATAACTTTGTTGTTGTTAAAAAGTTTTTATAACACTTATCATATTTGTACAATGGAAAATGGAAAATGAATGATTGAAATTCTAAATTAATACATAAAAAATATTTCTCGTTCTTAAATTAAGACGATGTTTTTCTTTATCGTGGGTCTCCAATTCTGTTTTTGTATTCTTCATTCTACAGTAACTTTTTAGGTGCGAGCGTTCCGACTGAATTTTACTGGAATTTGAATGGAAGCTTTTAGTGGGATATGTAATGGACCTTGGAAAATGAAAAATTCTCTTAGAGAGTTAAATTGGAAACAACAAATGATGTTACATTTCTATAAACCTCGTAGGTATTGCCTAAATAATGTATAGGATTTTTTTATATAAATTGATCCTTTTTTAATAGGGAGAATGTGGGATGTACGTCGCCGACAGATTTGGAGTTTCATTCTCAATCTTGATAAAAAAAAGTAATCTAAAGACAGAAGAATAATGAAATCAAGTTAAGACTTTGAAGGCATACATCACGCTCGATGAGGATTTCAAGATTGCCTCTCCTCTACGGAAAAGAAAGAGGTCATAACTATTAGATAAGTATCGAAGGAGTGAAAATGGAAAATGAAACAAAGGAGTCCATAGGCAAGGAACAATTTCAAATTATAGTGCATTTCCCCTAGAGGATATTTCCTGGCACGATATATGTCTTTTCACAAATTCGAGAAGTCGAGGTCTTTCTTCCCTTAAAGCCAATGCAAATTGATATTATATAAAGACTTTCAAGGAATCGAGATTGTTTCAATTCCAAACCAAGCTAGAACATTCCAATTCTGCCTTATTGAAATGAACTTAATGTTTATAATAATGATATTTGTGTCAATTTAAACAATGTGAAACAATATCTAGTGATCGTTTTGAGATGGTTACCGAGTTCCAATGCTATAAAGTTAAAAATAATGGCATGTATAAAATCATAGTGAATTAAGTAATGGCTTCTCTGGAACCATTTAACTTTCTTAGGACTCAATATAATTTAACTTGGCTTAAATTTAATGACACATTTTAAAGAAGCTTTCGGAACAATATCAAAAATAAAGACAAAAGAACAATTCCGGGCCCGCCACATCTTGTAACCGTTTGTTAGCTTAAGCAATCATATATCCTTAAGCAGATGGAGATGGTGAATCGATCAATGCAAGGCAATTAGTCCATGTCTGAATGCTCTTCGCTATAATTGTCGTTGGGGTTAAGTCTTTGAATAGAAGATTTTCAAGAGTCCTCTTTACTAATGCAGAGTGGCAAACTTTTCCCAACACAACAAGTTCGCCGCAACACTTGTTAGAAATACTCCCTGTCTTGATAATACTCGTGAACACTTCTAGAACACAGGGGAAACCCATGTTAGTTTCACAATTATTTTCCTTAATAATCTGGTTGTTCTCCTTCGTAGCCATTAATGCCCCGAAAGTTAAGAATAAAACAACTAGTAGGAATAAACATTAAGGCTTGCCATACCGCTCGAATCTGATGTTACTAGTTAAATTTGGTTCGTAAAATTAATTTCGAACAAGATTTGTAGGGAAAAAACTGGCATTTATAGGAAGTGTTATGATGCGGAATCCCGGATCTAGACACAAGAGAAACACAAATTAGAAATAAAATGAGAATAAATAAAATTAGTTAAATAATAAATAAATAAATAAATAAAAAGGATAGATTTGCCCTATGGAACCCTTGGTTAACTTGTAACCAAAAACGCCAATGATTGAGCGGCTCCTACGAAACCCCTAGAAGAAGAACCTCTAGAAACACCGATGAACGGGAAAGAAATTTGAATATTTGCAACTCTGAAATACCCTCAAAAAGTAACAAACTCCAAACTAAATAGCAAGAGAAGAATCACTCTACTCTAAAAAAATTTGCCTCACACAAATTTGAAAGAAAACAAATACTCTTCTTTTTTTATTTTCTCTTTCAATGTGTAGAACACAAGCCTATTTATAGGCAAATTACAAGAGTAATTGAATCCTAATAAAACTCTTTCAAGAGTAATTGAATCCTAATAAAAACTCTTTAAAGAGTAATTGAATCCTAATAAAACTCTTTAAAATTATCTAAGAAAATAAATAAATAATATCCTAACCAATAAAATTACTTAACTCATAAATGATGTGTCCCAACCAATGAGAATTAAGTAAATAATAATAATAAGATACATAAAAAATTAATCCACCAATTTATGGGCTTTTACTATTCCAAGATTGGTCCAGTGAATTGCATTCCCGTATTTATCAATGTCAAGAACATGATGAATTAAATTTGTCGCAACAAAGTCTTGGACAAAAGCATTCATCTTTGATTTTAATTGTCGTGCCTTACTTCGAGTGATTGGACCACTAGGAAAGACAACCCTTTGAGTGTCACCTCCTTGGCTCGTATCATTCTCCCCCTCTTCAAGAAGATTCGTCCTCGAATCTAAACCCCATAACACCTTCCAAAAGTGACTAAGAAATTTTGCATCTCTATCGGAAACGATAGTCCTTGGGATTCCATGTAATCTCACAACTTCACAGAAAAATAGATCGGCAACATGGGTTGCATCATCAGTCTTATGGCATGGAATGAAATGAGCCATTATAGAAAATCGATCCACAACCACAAAGATGCTATCTCGTCCACGCTTTGTCCTTGGTAAACCTATTATAAAATCCATTGAAATGTCAGTCCAAGGTGAACTAGGAACAGGAAGAGGAGTATATAGACCATGAGGCATCATAGTGGATTTAGCTTGTTTACAAGTAATGCAAGTAGAGCAAATTTTCTCAATAAGTTTTCGCATGTTAGGCCAATAAAAATGCTCATGTAAAACATCATAAGTCTTAGTGACTCCAAAATGACCCATAAGACCACCACTATGAGCCTCTCGAACTAACAATTCTCGCATTGAACACTTTGGTAAGCATAGTCTATTATTTCGAAAAAGATAGCCATCATGCTTATAAAATTTATGAAATGCACCATGTTCACATGCGTCATAAATGCTTGCAAAATCAGAATCAGTGGCATATAAAGCTTTAAGATACTCAGAACCTAATAACTTAGTATGCAAAGTACTAAGTAAAGTGTACCTCCTTGATAGAGCATCAGCCACAATATTATCTTTACCTTTCTTATACCTTATAACATAAGGAAAAGATTCAATGAATTCAACCCACCTCGCATGTTGCTTGTTCAACTTACCTTGTCCCTTTAAGTGCTTAAGTGATTCATGGTCAGTGTGAATCACAAACTCCTTTGGTAAAAGGTAATGTTAACAAACTTCTAATGCCCTTACCAAGGCATACAACTCTTTATCATAGGTCGAATAGTTCAAATGTGCTCCACCAAGTTTCTCACTAAAGTAGGTTAGTGGTTTACTATCTTGCATGAGGACGGCACCTATACCTACACCAGAAGCATCACATTCAATCTCAAAGGTCTTTTCAAATTAGGTAAAACAAGAATAGGAGCATTACACAATTTATCTTTAAGTTCATTAAATGCTAATTCTTGCTTATCTGTCCAATGAAAAGATACATTCGTTTTAATAAGTGCAGTCAAAGGCAAAGCAATTGTGGAACAGTTACGAACAAACCTGCGGTAGAAACCGGTTAACCCAAGGAAACACCTTACCTCAGAAACAGTTTTAGGGATAGACCATTCTTTAATTGCCTTTACTTTCTCCTCATCCACATGGATTCCTGTAGAACTTATCACAAAACCCAAAAAACCAAGCTTATCCATACAAAATGTGCATTTTTCAATATTAGCAAAGAGTCGTTCATGCCTTAACACATCCAATACTAATTTAACATGCCTAACATGATCATTCAAAGTTTTGCTATAAATCAGTATGTCATCAAAATACACAACGACAAATTTTCCTAAAAAAGGTCTAAGTATGTGGTTCATTAATCTCATGAATGTGCTAGGAGCATTAGTTAAGCCAAATGGCATGACTAACCACTCATACAGGCCATACTTAGTCTTAAAAGCAGTTTTCCATTCATCACCTTGTTTCATTCTTATTTGATGGTAACCACTTTTTAAGTCAATTTTAGAGAAAATGCATGCACCATTAAGCTCATCCAACATATCATCTAATCGAGGAATTGGATATCGATACTTTACCGTAATCCTGTTGATAGCACGGCAATCAACACACATTCTCCAAGAACCATCTTTTTTTGGGACGAGAAGTACAGGAACCGCACAAGGGCTTAGACTCTCACGAATCAATTTGAGGTTCAATCCCTCGTAAAGGAGGTAATCCCTTAGGCATTTCAGAAGGAAATACATCCTCAAAATCCTGCAAAGGATCAACAAAACAACTAGGCAAATGTGTATTAGGGTTAGTCAAAATAAAGTTTTCCCTAAACCTAATTATTACAAATGTTTGTTTTGTACAAAGAGCAAATTTGATATCTCGAAACCTATCAAATAAACTCACTTTCTCATCTCGTGACTTGTGTGTGCAATCACTCACCAATGTTGGGCCTTTAAGTTGGCTTTTAACACTAATGGCCTCTTTACTCTCAGCCTTTTTCAATGATTTTACCTCACTTCCCTTACCCATATCACTAGCAAGTTTGAGTTGATCATTGTAGACTTCTTGAGGAGGAAGTGGAGCCAAAGTAAACTTCTTTCCAAGGAACACAAAGGAATATTGGTTAAGGAAACCATCATGATTTACTCGTCGATCAAACGGCCATGGCCGTCCAAGTAATATGTGCCCAGCTTGCATTGGAACAATATCACACAAAACTTTATCAGAGTATCTACCAATGGAAAATGAAACTAAGCATTGTTTAGATACTTTTACCTCCCCACTATCATTCAACCATTGCAAGCGGTATGGCCTTGGATGCTTCACACAAGGTAGGCCAAGTTTCTCAACAAGGGAAGAACTCACCACATTGGTAAAACTTCCACTATCGATGATTAATGAACTAGGCTGTCCACCAATCAAACATCTCGTGTGAATAATGTTATCTCTTTGTTCGCACCCTTCCTCTTTAAACTGGACATTTAAAGCCCTTCGAGCAACAAGTGCTTTCTCACCATACTCCAAGTATTCTTCGTACTTATCATGAGTATGCACATCATCAGCATCTTCCAAAGGAGGCATCTCATCTTCGTTATCAGACTCAAAATCAACCTCGCCATCTTCTCGAATCACCAATGACTTTTTATTAGGGCATTCTCGAGCATAGTGACCCCTTCCTTGGCATTTGAAGCAGGTAATATCTTTTGGCTGCTTAATGGCACTAGGAGAAGTAGAAGAAGAAGATGGAGCTTGATTAGTAGAAGTAGAACCTTTAAATGAATTAGGCATACCTCTATCTTTGGAGTAAGTTCTAGGCTCATTTGGCTTGAACCCTGCATCTCTCCCATTCCACAATCTATCATCTTGTTTTTGCCAATTTCCTCTCCAAGCAGGATTAGAAACTGAACTAGCACCCCTCGGTGTCCCTTTCTTTCGTAATTGCTTTTCAATGGTGAGTGCGGTTTGAAGCATCTCTTCAACATCCATGAAGTGTTGTAACTCAACTCGATTTGCAATCTCAGGCTTTAGGCCGGCAAGGAATCTAGCCATAGTTACCTCAGCCTCTTCAACAAGATTGGCTCTAATCTGAATAGTCTCCATCTCTTTGTAGTAGTCATCCACAGATCTATCTCCTTGAACAAGATGTTGGAGTCTTTGATGGAGTTCTCGATAATAGTATGGTGGAACAAATCATTTTCGCAAGATGCGCTTCATTTCAACCCAAGTAGTAACAGGTTGTTCTCTATAAAGAATCCTGGTTTTACATAATTGATTCCACCGTGTTAGTGCATAATTAATGAACTCAGCGACAACGTATGTTACCTTTTTCTCATCAGAGTAATTGTAACAAGCAAAGACTGCTTCCATCTTTTCCTCCCAATCAAGGTAAGCATCAGGATCATTCTTCCCTGAGAAAGAAGGAAATTTTGGTTTGGGGGTGTCATTGTTTCGTTCCACCCTTTCTCTAGGTACATACTCGGACTCAAAGTCATCATCAAAAACATGGTCCTCCCTTCGTTTAAAAGTTCGATCTTGCGAATTTGATCGGCTTATAAAGGCTTCATTCAACTTCTTGTAATTATCGGCAATGTATCTCTCTTGAGTTGTAAGTTTTGTATCAAGATACTCCCTTTGCTCTTGTAACGTCTGGGTCATGCAATGTTCAACTTGAGTTTGCAACTTTTTCATCTCTTTTTGTAACAACTCGACCAAAGGATCATTCTCTCTTTTTTGCTCATCCTCTTCATTTTTACTAGTTTGGGATCTAGTGAGCGGCATGGTATCTGTGAAAGATTAAACAAACAAGAACAAGAAAGAAAAAATAATAATAACCTCACTCGTTAGCTCTCAAAAGAATAACTCTCTGAATGATTCAAAACTTGTAACGAATAACGAAGATCCAATAACGAAGGTGCAAACGTCAAAGAAACAATGAAGGCCCTAATTGCTCTAAGAGGCCAATAAACTTGACGATGCAATTTGTAATGGAGGCTACACGGATAAAGGAATTGTGCGTGCCTTTAATATCTGCTAACACAAGAAGAAACAATGTGTTAGAAAGCGTAAGAGAAAAAAAAAACGTAGACCTACAACGATCCCTAACTCTAGAGTCAAAGAAAAGCTTTAATAAAAAGAAAACTTAAGAAAACTCTACCCAATTTAAAAAAAAACAAAAATCAGAAACGTTCGGTGTCTTAAGATTTTCAAAAAAAAATTGAAGCTTTAATTATACTTGAGTCAAGAAAAGAAGAAGGAAAAACTTCAATTTTAGAAAAAATAAAAATAATAATAATAATAGGAAAAGAAGAAACCTACGTATGAGAGGTAGACAACTTTTTTTTTGCGCTGTTTGCTTTTTTTTTGGATTTTTCTCAACTTTTTTTTTGCGCTTTTTGCTTTTTTTTATTAACTAATTTTTTTTAAATCGACGAAACCGATGAAAAGTGTTTTTGATATTTTGACTCGTTTCAGATATGATTTTAGCTTCAAAAATAACACCGAATGGCCTGAAACTGATACCAACTGATGCGGAATCCCGGATCTAGACACAAGAGAAACACAAGTTAGAAATAAAACAAGAATAAATAAAATTAGTTAAATAATAAATAAATAAATAAATACATAAATAAAAAAGGATAGATTTGCCCTATGGAACCCTTGGTTAACTTGTAACCAAAAACGCCAATGATTGAGCGGCTCCCTACGAAACCCCTAGAAGAAGAACCTCTAGAAACACCGATGAATAGGAAAGAAATTTGAATATTTGCAACTCTGAAATACCCTCGAAAAGTAACAAACTCCAAACTAAATAGCAAGAGAAGAATCACTCTACTCTAAAAAAATTTGCCTCACACAAATTTGAAAGAAAACAAATACTCATCTTTTTTTATTCCCCTCAATGTGTAGAAAACAAGCCTATTTATAGGCAAATTACAAGAGTAATTGAATCCTAATAAAACTCTTTCAAGAGTAATTGAATCCTAATAAAAACTCTTTAAAGAGTAATTGAATCCTAATAAAACTCTTTAAAATTATCTAAGAAAATAAATAAATAATAACCTAACCAATAAAATTACTTAACTCATAAATGATGTGTCCCAACCAATGAGAATTAAGTAAATAATAATAATAAGATACATAAAAAATTAATCCACCAATTTATGGGCTTTTACTATTCCAAGATTGGTCCAGTGAATTGCATTCTCGTATTTATCAATGTCACGAACATGATGAATTAAATTTGTCGCAACAAAGTCTTGGACAAAAGCATTCATCTTTGATTTTAATTGTCGTGCCTTACTTCGAGTGATTGGACCACTAGGAAAGACAACCCTTTGAGTGTCACCTCCTTGGCTCGTATCAGCATGTCCCTTGGAGGATATTTCCTGGCACGATATGTGTCTTTTCACAACTTCGAGAAGTCGAGGTTTTTCTTCCCTTAAAGACAATACGAATTTATATTGTATAAAGACTTTCAAGGAATCGAGATTGTTTCAATTCCACACCACGCTAGAACATTCCAATTCCACAGTATTGAAATAAACTTAATGTTTATAATAATGATGTTTGTGTCAGTTTAAACAATGTTAAACAATATCTAGTGCTCGATTTGAGATGGTTACCGAGTTCCAATGCTATAAAGTTAAAAATAATGGCATGTATAAAATCATAGTGTATCAAGTAAAGGCTTCTCTAGAACCATTTAATCTTCTTACGACTCAATATAATTTAACTTGGCTTAAATTTAATGACACATTTTATTGAAGCTTTCGGAATAATATAAAAAATAAAGACAAAATAACAATTTTGGGCCCGTTATGTCCTGTAACCATTTGTTAGCTTAAGCAATTATACACCCTTAAGCAGACGGAGATGGTGAATCGATCAATGCAAGGCAATTATTCCATGTCTGAATGCTCTTCGCTATAATTGTCGCTGGGCTTAGGTCTTTGAATAGAGGATTTTCAAGAGTCCTCTTTACTAATGCTGAGTGGCAAACTTTTCCCAACAGAACAAGTTCACCGCAACACTTGATAGAAATACTCCCTCTCTCAAAAATACTCGTGAAAGCTTCTAGAACACAGGGCAAACCCATTTTAGTTTCACAATTATTTTCCTTAATAATCTGGTCTTTCTCCTTCGTAGCCATTACTGCCCCGCAAGTTAAGAATAAAACCGCTAGTACAGAATAAACATTAAGGCTTGCCATACCGCTCGAATCTGATGTTACTAGTTAAATTTGGTTCATAAAATTAATTTCAAACAAGATTTGCAGGGAAAAAAACTGGCATTTATAGGAAGTGTTATAACCACATTGGATTAGAATGCGTTACAATAAAACAAAACATTCAATATTTTAGTTTAATTAGAACATTCAATATTTTATTTTAGTTTGCATTAATTTTAATTACTACAAATCTAAATATTAATTCAAAGACACACATTTATACTTCCCTTTATAATTCTTAAATGGAATTAAACGGATCACGAAAATAAGGTTCAATAAAGATGATTATTTCGTACATGTGTTTCACCGTTGAAATTGGGATTGAACTATTACGTCCACACCCAACCAAACACCTGGACGATAATATGGAGGAAACAACATATGGAAAAAAGCAATACCGGATATAGTACACTTGCATTACAGGCACACATATTCGTTATGTGTGGGAATAATTTTCAAATTTTTTGAAGTTGTGTACGCACTTGTTATGTTGATGGTTAGAAATTCATGTGTATCTCAAAATAGAATGAGCTATACCAGATTCCTCTGCCAGTGGTATAGATGTGGCACAATATAGAAATAGTTATGTGAACCACAAAATCTTATAACTTTGTTGTTGTTAAAAAGTTTTTATAACACTTATCATATTTGTACAATGGAAAATGGAAAATGAATGATTGAAATTATAAATTTGTAACACCCCGAACCCGAGACCGTCACCGGAGTCGAACACGAGGTGTTACATTTGATTGGTATCAGAGCTACGGTTTAGTCGATTCTAGGACTACCGTAATGCGTTGGGTCTAGCTATACATGCCATTTTATGTGATTATTTGATAGTGTGGTGATTTCTGACAATTGTAAATGTGTTTATTTATAGTAATGGATCCTGATCCCGACCGAGCGGTAACTGATGATCTTGAGAGTGTAGCGCCTGCTCCCGCACAAGGGACAGCGCCGGCGGACTCTCAACCTAATGCTAGTAACCCGAATGATGAAGCTAGACAAGCTTTCTGTAGCGTGATGAATGATTGGTTCAACCAATACATTCGAACTAATACGGCTGTTCCACAACCTCCATTCCCGACTAATACCACCCCCGCACCTACAATACCTCCGGAAACTTACCAAATAAGGTCAAATAAGCCCCAGTTAACAGAATCTGAAAACATGGGGCTACTGAATTTAAAGCTACGGATAGCGACGATGCCGAGCAAGCTGAATTTTGGTTGGACAACACTATCCAGGTACTCGATGAGCTATCTTGTACACCCGATGAATGCCTAAAGTGTACTATCTCCTTGCTACGCGATTCTGCCTACTATTGGTGGAGTACTCTGACTTCTGTTGTGCCCCGAGAGCAAGTAACTTGGGAGTTTTTCCAAACTGAGTTTCGGAAAAAGTATATCAGTCAGAGATTTGTTGATCAAAAACGGAAGGAATTTCTTGAGCTTAAGCAAGGTTCTATGTCAGTTACTAATTACGAGCGAAAATTTGTTAGACTTAGTAGGTACGCTCGGGAATGTGTTTCGTCCGAGGCTATCATGTGTAAACGCTTCGAGGATGGGCTGAATGAAGATATAAAAATGTTCGTGGGCATTCTTGAAATACGAGAGTTCGTAGTACTTGTTGAGCGAGCTTGTAAAGTCGAAGAGCTTAGAAAAGAAAAACAAAAAGTTGATGTGGGAACTGGAGAGTTTCGTAAAAGATCCTCGGGAAAGTCTCTTCAACAGGCATCGAAGAAATTTTGAGATGATGTGGGCCGGTCTAGAGGCACTTCGGGCCTTTTTAGACGAGATCGTGATTGACCCCCTGTGGGTACACGAGGCACTTCGGTCGCCAGTGTTGGGAATGAACGTCGAGACAGAACGAAATGTCGATATTGCGGTAAATGGCATTCGGGGAGTTGTAGATTCCCTGACCGCTCCTGTTACAAGTGCAGATCAGTTGACCACTTCATTAAAGATTGCCCGAGGTTGTCTGAACAGAATGTAAATCAGAGTGGGAAACCGGGTGCTACCACTGCTCGAGGTAGACCATCTGGAAACACGGGCAATGCTAGTGGTGGTCAGAGAGGATCTAGAGATGCTACGACCAGATCCGAGGCTCGTGCGCCTGCTAGAGCTTATGCTATACGTGCCCGCGAGGATGCTTCTTCGCCTGATGTCATTACCGGTACTTTTACTCTCTTTGATACTAATGTAATTGCTTTGATTGACCCCGGCTCTACTCATTCTTACATATGTGAAACCTTAGCATCCAGTAAGACTTTACCTATTGAGTCTACTGAGTTCGTAATTCGGGTGTCAAATCCCTTGGGTCGTTACGTGCTTGTCGACAAAGTGTGTAAGAAATGTCCCCTAGTAATTCGAGGTTCCTATTTTCTGGCGGACTTGATGCTTTTGCCGTTTGATGAATTTGATGTTATTCTTGGTTTGGATTGGTTGACCGCGTATGATGCGGTTGTGAATTGCAAAAGCAAGACTATTGATTTGAGGTGCGCAAATAACAAGATGATCCGAGTTGAGTCTACGGACTTAAAGGGGTTGTCAGTTGTAATATTCTCAATGTTGGCCCAGAAATATGTAAGAAAAGGGTGCGAAGCATACCTTGCGTATGTACTTGATGACAAAGAATTAGAAAAGAAACCCGAATCTGTGCCGGTGGTTTGTGAATACCCGGATGTTTTTCCTGAAGAATTACCAGGTTTACCACCTATTCGGGAGATAGAGTTTGGTATTGAGCTTGTACCTGGGACTACGCCGATTTCGATAGCTCCGTATCGTATGGCACCAATCGAGTTAAAAGAGTTGAAAGCTCAGTTGCAAGAATTGATGGATAGAGGTTTTGCTCGACCAAGTTTCTCACCTTGGGGTGCACCAGTATTGTTCGTGAAAAAGAAGGACGGAACCATGAGGTTGTGCATTGACTATCGTCAACTGAATAAAGTGACGATAAAGAATAAATATCCGTTACCGCGTATTGATGATTTGTTTGATCAACTAAAAGGAGCCTCAGTGTTCTCAAAAATAGATTTGAGATCGGGCTATTATCAGTTGCGAATTCGAGATTCGGACATACCCAAAACTGCCTTCAGAATGAGATATGGTCACTACGAATTCTTAGTGATGCCGTTTGGGCTCACTAATGCCCCTGCGGTATTTATGGATTTGATGAATCGGATCTTCAGACCATATTTGGATCGGTTCGTAGTTGTGTTCATTGATGACATCTTGGTCTATTCAAGAGATGAGACCGAACATGCTGAGCACCTGAGACTAGTGTTGCAAATTTTGCGGGATAAGCAGTTATATGCTAAGTTCAGTAAGTGTGAGTTCTGGTTAAGAGAGGTTAGCTTCTTGGGTCATGTGGTATCCGCATCGGGTATTCGAGTTGACCCGAACAAAATTTCAGCCATACTTAACTGGAAACCTCCGAGAAATATTACTGAGGTTCGGAGCTTTTTGGGACTCGCCGGTTATTACCGACGATTTGTCAAAGGTTTCTCGATGATAGCCACACCAATGACGAAGCTACTTCAAAAGGATGTTAAGTTCGAATGGACGGAGAAATGTCAGAAAAGTTTCGATCAACTGAAAACTTATTTGACTGAAGCTCCAATTTTAGTGCAACCCGAATCAGGCAAAGAGTTTGTCATTTATAGTGACGCATCCCTACTTGGGTTGGGTTGCGTATTGATGCAAGAAGGTCGAGTGGTGGCCTATGCGTCGAGACAATTAAAGCCACATGAGAAAAATTATCCGACCCACGATCTTGAACTAGCTGCCATCGTATTTGCTTTAAAAATATGGCGACATTACTTATTTGGTGAAAAGTGCCATGTATTTTCGGATCACAAAAGTCTCAAATATTTGATGTCTCAAAGAGACTTAAATCTGCGACAAAGACGTTGGCTTGAGTTGTTGAAAGATTACGAGCTTGTCATTGATTACCACCCGGGAAAGGCTAATGTGGTTGCGGATGCCTTAAGCCGGAAATCATTGTTTGCTTTACGAGCGATGAATGTGCACTTGTCTGTTCTACCCGACAATGTGTTAGTAGCTGAATTAAAAGCCAAACCATTATTGATTCATCAAATTCGTGAAGCCTAGAAAGTTGATGATGAATTGGTTGCAAAACGGGCTGAGTGTGTTCCGAACAAGGAATCGGAGTTTCAAATTGATGATGATGATTGTTTGAGGTTCAGAAGTCGTTTGTGTGTTCCAAGGAATTCGGAACTCATTTCGATGATTCTGAACGAAGCCCATTGTAGCCGAATGTCAATTCACCCGGGGAGTACGAAAATGTACAACGATTTGAAACGTCGGTTTTGGTGGCATGGTATGAAACGAGACATCTCCGACTTTGTTTCGAGATGTTTAATATGTCAACAAGTGAAAGCAGAACATCAAGTGCCTTCAGGATTACTTCAGCCGATCATGATACCCGAGTGGAAATGGGATCGAGTCACAATGGACTTTGTGTCCGGACTGCCATTGTCAGCAAGTAAGAAAGATGAGATTTGGGTTGTTGTCGATAGACTGACTAAGTCGGCTCACTTTATCCCCGTGCGTACGGATTTTTCATTGGATAAACTAGCTGAATTGTACGTTTCTCAGATTGTGAGATTACACAGGGTACCTATTTCTATCGTGTCGGATAGAGATCCGAGATTCACCTCACTATTTTGGAGGAAATTGCAAGAAGCTTTGGGTACCAAGCTGCATTTTAGCACTGCTTTTCACCCCCAAACCGATAGTCAATCTGAGCGGATAATTCAGATACTTGAGGATATGTTGAGATGTTGCATCCTCGAGTTCAGTAGTTCATGGGAACGGTATTTACCTTTGATTGAATTCGCTTACAACAATAGTTTTCAATCAAGTATTAAGATGGCACCTTACGAGGCTTTGTACGGTCGTAAATGCCGTACACCATTGTTTTGGACCGAGCTCGGTGAAAGTAAAATTTTCGGAGTTGATTTGATTAAAGATGCCGAACAGAAAGTAAAGGTAATCCGTGAAAGTCTGAAGGCAGCCACAGATCGTCAAAAATCGTATGCGGATTTGAAACAAAAAGACATTGAATATCAGGTGGGAGATAAAGTGTTTCTTAAAGTTTCACCTTGGAAAAAGGTACTCAGATTTGGCCGTAAGGGCAAGTTGAGCCCGAGATTCATTGGGCCGTACGAAATCTCTGAACGAGTTGGTCCGGTTGCGTATAGATTGATTTTGCCCCCTGAACTTGAAAAGATTCACGATGTCTTTCATGTTTCGATGCTTCGACGTTATAGATCCGATCCGTCACATGTGATTAATCCCTCAGAAGTTGAAATTCAATCTGACTTGAGTTATGAAGAAGAACCGATTCGTATCCTAGCTTGTGAAGTGAAAGAGTTGCGAAACAAAAGGGTTCCGTTAGTTAAGGTGTTATGGCTCAAACACGGGATCGAGGAAGCTACTTGGGAAACTGAGAGCTCGATGAAAGAACGATACCCAAACCTATTTACCGGTAAGATTTTCGGGGACAAAAATTTCTTAAGTGGGGGAGAGTTGTGACAGCCCAAAATTGACCCTAGTCGGGAAGTGGTTTCGGGACCACTAAACCGAGTCATAAAAATAATTAACCGTCATAATTGATGCTCATTATATGTACATGTGCATGTGTGAAAATTTCGTGTTTGAATTTTGTTAATTGTAAGTGAATTTTATCAAATAGGACTTATGTGAGAAAATTTTGAAATGTGCTAGGCAAATGCAAAGTGGCCTATTAATGCATATTGTGAAAATGATGGGTTTGCATGTCAATTTACCCAAATTAAGGCATAGTGGCCGGCCATGCTATGAGTGGAAACATGTCACAAACATGTTATGTTAGTGAGGTATGTTAGGAAAAATAAAATAAGGAGTATGGGTAATAAAGAAATGGAAACAAAAAAAAAGTGTGTGGTTGTTTCCCCCCCCCATTGCCATGAGTTAAAGAAAAGAAAAGAAAAATTTTGTTCATCCTTTTTCATCTTCTTTTGGCCGAAAATTCTAAGGAAGGAGGAAGGAGTTCTTGCTTCATGTTTGGTTTGGAAGAGGATTAGGAGGAGGTTTGGCCATACTTGTATCTAGATCAAGGTATGTTTGAGGTTGTGCCATGAGATTCATGCATGTTTTTAGTTGCTAGCTTGAGTTCTAATTAGCCCATGGTTCAAATCTTTGCTATGTCATGGGGATGATATTCGACCTAGGTGGATTTTGTGTTAATGCCATTGCATGCTAAATATGAAGCTTGTTAATGATGCATGTGATGGTGGATTGATGATTCTTGAATCTTCTTTTTAGCATTTTTGAGTGAGCACATATGTGCATTGGTTGCTAGATGGAGAAGAATCGGCTAGCAAGTTGTGTGCTAAGGCCGAATATAATTTTTGTATATTAATGAGTAATGCATGTGTTAAATTGATGGAAAGGGAGAGGATGCTTTACTAGTGTATATATGTGTGTATTAGCCAAGTTTTGAACTTGAAACAAAATGGTGTTTAGTCAATACAAGTAACCATACTTGTAGAATGTATTAAGCGTTGCAATCGGCCCCAACATAGACATGTATGTTCGGCCACATGAATAAGTACATAAGCTATGTGTATGTTCGGCCATAGGTAGCCTATTGATGGCTATAGCTTGACTTAGAAAATTCGGCTAAGGGGAAATATTAGCTAGTATGTTGAATTCGATTCGTGATTTCGTACACATGTGACTCTAATGTCTAATGTATATATGGGCTAAGTACCTTGAGCTTCTCTTTTGATGTTCGAATGAATTGTATTAAATTGCTTGATGTGATTAAAAATGCGTATGACCATTGTGTATTTGAGCTAAAAGGGTGGCCATATGACCTATCAAACTCCTTGTCATATTCGGCCATAAGCTAGCAAAATGAGACTTTAATGAGTTAAATTTGTTTGAATTAGCTCAAGAGCTTAGAGGACCCCAGTTGGATAAGGGAAAGGAAAAAGTGGTCGAGTAGCCATCGGAATCGTTCGACAACATCCGAGGTAAGTTCTTGAGTAAAAGAGCTTAAATTATGATTTGATTAGATCATGTTTTAAGCAAATCAAAATCATGCTCTTTGTGTGTGGCTATTGAGCCGAAATTGCAAGAATGATAAGTGTCTTGTGTTTGAGTTTTGCTAACGAAAACGAAATACGAATGTGCCATGATTTATTGTTAAATGTGCATGGTTATTTGAATGATGTCCGGGCTAAGTCCCGAAGGCTTTGTGCTAAGTGACCATATCCGGACTGAGATCCGAAGGCATTTGTGCGAGATACTAATTCCGGGCTAAGCCCGAAGGCATTTGTGCGAGTTACTAAATCCGGGTTAAGTCCCGAAGGCATTTGTGCGAGTTACTATAACCGGGCTATGTCCCGAAGGCATTTGAACGAGTAGCTATATCCGGTTAAATTCCGAAGGTACGTGATTTGGGAATGAATGATCTTGCTGTAAAAATTTCAGTTAATACGCTTGAAACATCCCAGCATTGAGGTATGTTTCGTATGTGCTTTGAATTAGTTGAGCCCTTACAAATAAGTATTCGCTCAGTTGATAAATGAGCTACCGGCCTTTGGCTAAGTTGATCTTTGTGTATGAATAAAAGGGTTGGTAATGTGAAGTAAGTATGATATTGAAAAATTGTGCATATGAAATTATCCGTTTAGCTACATGAATGCTATACTTTTGTTGTGCTGGAATCCTTTGCTCAAAACTTACTAAGCATAAATTGCTTACTCCGTCTCCTTGATTCTCTGTTTTATAGATTTTGGTTCTCCAGCTATCGGACTCGGGATTTTGAAGTCGAAGTCGCCCACACTATCAAAGCCCCCCCCCCTTTTGGTACAATTTTGGTTGAACTTCGAAATGGCATGTATAGGACTACCCTTTTTGTTGGGGGTCATGGACCCTTTGGACTTGTATAATTTTGGATAGCCATGCGAAAATGGCTTATATATGTTTGAGTATAATGTTATAATCATTTGGTATGGATATGGTTATTGAGAGGTGTGGATATGCTTAACAAGGATTGGCCATGGGAATGGTTAATCACTATCATAATTTGTGCTATTTATGCTAAAAGGGCTAGTTGAATCATGGAAACTATGAAATAGGTAAAGTCTACCTCAAGGGCAGATGCTGACAGCAGCAGTGATGTAGATTTGGAAAATCACTAAAAATAGTAGGAAGGGAATTAAATAGTGAATAATTTATGTAAACGAACCTTGATGAATCTATTTTCATAGGAAAGTAACGAAATGATCATATGGACAGTATGTTAAGAGATATTCAGGTTCTCGTAAGACAGGGCCAGAACGGTTTCTGGAATCCCTGTTTCGACTTTGGAAATTCATTATAAATTAACCAGAGATAATCAGGAGTCATGCCATATATTTATAGATTCCTCTTTGAGTCTAGTTTCTATAGAAACAAACGACATCAGTATTGAAGCCCTGTACAGGGAGATATCCAAGTCGTAATGCGCAAAGGTCAGTGTAGTCGATCCCTGTGACATGGGAAAATTTGACTAATAAACTGTACCAATTTGCCAAACCAAAAATTCTAAAAAAAAATAGGTAGATGGGCATATGAGTCTAGTTTCAGGGAAAATTTACGGAACTGGATTCCGAGTTTCTGAACTCAAGATATGATTTTTAAAACGACTAGTACGCAGATTGGCAGTGTCTGAGAAATTTTTTTATAAGTGGTTTAAAGTCTGTTAACACCTCGTGTTCGACTCCGGTGACGGTCTCGGGTTCGGGGTGTTACAAAATTAATAAATAAAAAATATTTCTCGTTCTTAAATTAAGACGATGTTTTTCTTTATCGTGGGTCTCCAATTCTGTTTTTGTATTCTTCATTCTACAGTAACTTTTTAGGTGCGAGCGTTCCGACCAAATTTTACTGGAATTTGAATGGAAGCTTTTAGTGGGATATGTAATGGACCTTGGAAAATGAAAAATTCTCTTAGAGAGTTAAATTGGAAACAACAAATGATGTTACATTTCTATAAACCTCGTAGGTATTGCCCAAATAATGTATAGGATTTTTTTATATAAATTGATCCTTTTTTAATAGGGAGAATGTGGGATGTACGTCACCGACAGATTTGGAGTTTCATTCTCAATCTTGATAAAAAAAAGTAATCTAAAGACAGAAGAATAATGAAATCAAGTTAAGACTTTGAAGGCATACATCACGCTCGACGAGGATTTCAAGATTGCCTCTCCTCTATGGAAAAGAAAGAGGTCATAACTATTAGATAAGTATCGAAGGAGTGAAAATGGAAAATGAAACAAAGGAGTCCATAGGCAAGGAACAATTTCAAATTATAGTGCATTTTCCCTAGAGGATATTTCCTGGCACGATATATGTCTTTTCACAAATTCGAGAAGTTGAGGTCTTTCTTCCCTTAAAGCCAATGCAAATTGATATTATATAAAGACTTTCAAGGAATCGAGATTGTTTCAATTCCAAACCACGCTAGAACATTCCAATTCTGCCTTATTGAAATGAACTTAATGTTTATAATAATGATATTTGTGTCAATTTAAACAATGTGAAACAATATCTAGTGATCGTTTTGAGATGGTTACCGAGTTCCAATGCTATAAAGTTAAAAATAATGGCATGTATAAAATCATAGTGAATTAAGTAATGGCTTCTCTGGAACCATTTAACTTTCTTAGGACTCAATATAATTTAACTTGGCTTAAATTTAATGACACATTTTAAAGAAGCTTTCGGAACAATATCAAAAATAAAGACAAAAGAACAATTTCGGGCCCGTCACGTCTTGTAACCGTTTGTTAGCTTAAGCAATCATATATCCTTAAGCAGATGGAGATGGTGAATCGATCAATGCAAGGCAATTAGTCCATGTCTGAATGCTCTTCGCTATAATTGTCGTTGGGGTTAAGTCTTTGAATAGAAGATTTTCAAGAGTCCTCTTTACTAATACAGAGTGGCAAACTTTTCCCAACACAACAAGTTCGCCGCAACACTTGTTAGAAATACTCCCTGTCTTGATAATACTCGTGAACGCTTCTAGAACACAGGGGAAACCCATGTTAGTTTCACAATTATTTTCCTTAATAATCTGGTTGTTCTCCTTCGTAGCCATTAATGCCCCGAAAGTTAAGAATAAAACAACTAGTATGGAATAAACATTAAGGCTTGCCATACCACTCGAATCTGATGTTACTAGTTAAATTTGGTTCGTAAAATTAATTTTGAACAAGATTTGTAGGGAAAAAACTGGCATTTATAGGAAGTGTTATGATGCGGAATCCCGGATCTAGACACAAGAGAAACACAAATTAGAAATAAAACGAGAATAAATAAAATTAGTTAAATAATAAATAAATAAATACATAAATAAAATGGATAGATTTGCCCTATGGAACCCTTGGTTAACTTGTAACCAAAAACGCCAATGGTTGAGCGGCTCCCTACGAAACCCCTAGAAGAAGAACCTCTAGAAACACCGATGAACGGGAAAGAAATTTGAATATTTGCAACTCCGAAATACCCTCGAAAAGTAACAAACTCCAAACTAAATAGCAAGAGAAGAATCACTCTACTCTAAAAAAATTTGCCTCACACAAATTTGAAAGAAAACAAATACTCTTCTTTTTTTATTTTCTCTTTCAATGTGTAGAAAACAAGCCTATTTATAGTTAAATTACAAGAGTAATTGAATCCTAATAAAACTCTTTCAAGAGTAATTGAATCCTAATAAAAACTCTTTAAAGAGTAATTGAATCCTAATAAAACTCTTTAAAATTATCTAAGAAAATAAATAAATAATAACCTAACCAATAAAATTACTTAACTCATAAATGGTGTGTCCCAACCAATGAGAATTAAGTAAATAATAATAATAATAAGATACATAAAAAATTAATCCACCAATTTATGGGCTTTTACTATTCCAAGATTGGTCCACTGAATTGCATTCCCGTATTTATCAATGTCACGAACATGATGAATTAAATTTGTCGCAACAAAGTCTTGGACAAAAGCATTCATCTTTGATTTTAATTGTCGTGCCTTGCTTCGAGTGATTGGACCACTAGGAAAGACAACCCTTTGAGTGTCACCTTCTTGGCTCGTATCATTCTCCCCCTCTTCAAGAAGATTCGTCCTCGAATCTGAACCTACATCAAATTCAAAAGGAGAAAGATCAGAAACATTGAAAGTAGCACTAACACTATACTCACCAGGAAGATCAATGCGATAAGCATTGTCATTTATTTTCTCGAGTACTTGGAATGGTCCATCTCTTCGTGCTTCAAGTTTATTCATTCTCTTAGAAGGAAATTGTTCCTTCCTCATATGCACCCATACCCAATCCCCAGGTTCAAACAAGACTTGCTTTCGCCCTTTATTAACGCGATGTGCATTGGACTCATTCTTTTTCTCAATGGCTTTACGAGCCTTCTCATGGATCTCTTTCACTAAATCAGCTTTCCTTTCACCATCTAAATTAGCAATCTCATTCAAAGGTAAAGGAAGCAAATCTAAAACAGTAAGTGGATTAAAGCCATATACAATCTCAAAAGGAGTAAAACTTGTGGAAGAATGAACAGAACGATTATAAGCAAACTCAACATAGGGTATCCATTCTTCCCAAGATTTAACATTCTTACCTATTATGGCTCTAAGCAAAGATCCCAAAACTCGATTTACCACCTCGGTTTGACCATCAGTTTGAGGGTGGCATGTAGTAGAGTAAAGTAATTTAGTACCTAACTTACCCCATAACACCTTCCAAAAGTGACTAAGAAATTTTGCATCTCTATCGGAAACGATAGTCCTTGGGATTCCATGTAATCTCACAACTTCATGGAAAAATAGATCGGCAACATGGGTTGCATCATCAGTCTTATGGCATGGAATGAAATGAGCCATTTTAGAAAATCGATCCACAACCACAAAGATGCTATCTCGTCCACGCTTTGTCCTTGGTAAACCTATTATAAAATCCATTGAAATGTCAGTCCAAGGTGAACTAGGAACAGGAAGAGGAGTATATAGACCATGAGGCATCACAGTGGATTTAGCCTGTTTACAAGTAATGCAAGTAGAGCAAATTTTCTCAACAAGTTTTCCCATGTTAGGCCAATAAAAATGCTCATGTAAAACATCATAAGTCTTAATGACTCCAAAATGACCCATAAGACCACCACTATGAGCCTCTCGAACCAACAATTCTCGCATTGAACACTTTGGTAAGCATAGTCTATTATTTCGAAAAAGATAGCCATCATGCTTATAAAATTTATGAAATGCACCATGTTCACATGCGTCATAAATGCTTGCAAAATCAGAATCAGTGGCATATAAATCTTTAAGATACTCAAAACCTAATAACTTAGTATGCAAAGTACTAAGTAAAGTGTACCTCCTTGATAGAGCATCAGCCACAATATTATCTTTACCTTTCTTATACCTTATAACATAAGGAAAAGATTCAATGAATTCAACCCACCTCGCATGTCGCTTGTTCAACTTACCTTGTCCCTTTAAGTGCTTAAGTGATTCATGGTCATTGTGAATCACAAACTCCTTTGGTAAAAGGTAATGTTGCCAAACTTCTAATGCCCTTACCAAGGCATACAACTCTTTATCATAGGTCGAATAGTTCAAATGTGCTCCACCAAGTTTCTCACTAAAGTAGGCTAGTGGTTTACTATCTTGCATGAGGACGACACCTATACCTACACCAGAAGCATCACATTCAATCTCAAAGGTCTTTTCAAAATTAGGTAAAACAAGAATAGGAGCATTACACAATTTATCTTTAAGTTCATTAAATGCTAATTCTTGCTTATCTGTCTAATGAAAAGATTCATTCGTTTTAATAAGTGCAGTCAAAGGCGAAGCAATTGTGGAAAAGTTACGAACAAGCCTGCGGTAGAAACCGGCTAACCCAAGGAAAGACCTTACCTCAGAAATAGTTTTAGGGATAGGCCATTCTTTAATTGCCTTTACTTTCTCCTCATCCACATGGATTCCTGTAGAACTTATCACAAAACCCAAAAAAACAAGCTTATCCATACAAAATGTGCATTTTTCAAGATTAGCAAAAAGTCGTTCATGCCTTAACACATCCAATACTAATTTAACATGCCTAACATGATCATTCAAAGTTTTGCTATAAATCAGTATGTCATCAAAATACACAACGACAAATTTTCCTAAAAAAGGTCTAAGTATGTGGTTCATTAATCTCATGAATGTGCTAAGAGCATTAGTTAAGCCAAATGGCATGACTAACCACTCATACAGGCCATACTTAGTCTTAAAAGCAGTTTTCCATTCATCACCTTGTTTCATTCTTATTTGATGGTAACCACTTTTTAAGTCAATTTTAGAGAAAATGCATGCACCATTAAGCTCATCCAACATATCATCTAATCAAGGAATTGGATATCGATACTTTACCGTAATCTTGTTGATAGCACGACAATCAACACACATTCTCCAAGAACCATCTTTTTTTGGGACGAGAAGTACAGGAACTGCACAAGGGCTTAGACTCTCACGAATCAACCCTTTCTCTAAGAGATCTTCGACTTGTCTTTGCAACTCCTTAGTTTCTTCAGGATTGCTTCGATAGACTGGTCTATTCGGAATACTCGAACCAGGCACAAAATCAATTTGATGTTCAATCCCTCGTAAAGGAGGTAATCCCTTAGGCATTTCAGAAGGAAATACATCCTCAAAATCCTGCAAAAGATCAACAAAACAACTAGGCAAATGTGTATTAGGGTTAGTCAAAACAAAGTTTTCCCTAAACCTAATTATTACAAATGTTTGTTTTCTACAAAGAGCAAATTTGATATCTCGAAACCTAGCGAATAAACTCACTTTCTCATCTCGTGACTTGTGTATGCAATCACTCACCAATGTTGGGCCTTTAAGTTGGCTTTTAACACTAATGGCCTCTTTACTCTCAGCCTTTTTCAATGATTTTACCTCACTTCCCTTACCCATCTCACTAGCAAGTTTGAGTTGATCATTGTAGACTTCTTGAGGAGGAAGTGGAGCCAAAGTAAACTTCTTTCCAAGGAACACAAAGGTATATTGGTTAAGGAACCCATCATGATTTACTCGTCGATCAAACTGCCATGGCCGTCCAAGTAATATGTGCCCAGCTTGCATTGGAACAACATCACACAAAACTTTATCAGAGTATCTACCAATGGAAAATGAAAGTAAGCATTGTTTAGATACTTTTACCTCCCCACTATCATTTAGCCATTGCAAGCGGTATGGCCTTGGATGCTTCACACAACGTAGGCCAAGTTTCTCAACAAGGGAAGAACTCACCACATTGGTACAACTTCCACTATCGATGATCAATGAACTAGGCTGTCCACCAATTAAACATCTCGTGTGAAAAATGTTATCTCTTTGTTCGCGCCCTTCCTCTTTAAACTGGACATTTAAAGCCCATCGAGCAACAAGTGCTTTCTCACCATACTCCAAGTATTCTTCGTACTTATCATGAGTATGCACATCATCAGCATCTTCCAAAGGAGGCATCTCATCTCCGTTATCAGACTCAAAATCAACCTCGCCATCTTCTCGAATCACCAATGACTT
Organism: Gossypium hirsutum; assembly: GCF_007990345.1. Lineage (NCBI taxonomy): Eukaryota > Viridiplantae > Streptophyta > Magnoliopsida > Malvales > Malvaceae > Gossypium > Gossypium hirsutum. The sequence goes on along the minus strand of NC_053441.1, from coordinate 52,053,182 downwards.
TTTATTAGGGCATTCTCGAGCATAGTGACCCCTTCCTTGGCATTTGAAGCAGATAATATCTTTTGGCTGCTTAATGGCACTAGGAGAAGTAGAAGAAGAAGATGGAGCTTGATTAGTAGAAGTAGAACCTTTAAATGAATTAGGCATACCTCTATCTTTAGAGTAAGTTCTAGGCTCATTTGGCTTGAGCCGTGCATCTCTCGCATTCCACAATCTATCATCTTGTTTTTGCCAATTTCCTCTCCAAGCAGGATTAGAAACTGAACTAGCACCCCTCGGTGTCCCTTTCTTTCGTAATTGCTTTTCAATGGTGAGTGCGGTTTGAAGCATCTCTTCAACATCCATGTAGTGTTGTAACTCAACTCGATTTGCAATCTCAGGCTTTAGGCCGGCAAGGAATCTAGCCATAGTTACCTCAGCCTCTTCAACAAGATTGGCTCTAATCTGAATAGTCTCCATCTCTTTGTAGTAGTCATCCACAGATCTATCTCCTTGAACAAGATGTTGGAGTCTTTGATGGAGTTCTCGATAATAGTATGGTGGAACAAATCATTTTCGCAAGATGCGCTTCATTCCAACCCAAGTAGTAACAGGTTGTTCTCTATAAAGAATCCTGGTTTTACATAATTGATTCCACCGTGTTAGTGCATAATTAATGAACTCAGCGACAGCGTATGTTACCTTTTTCTCATCAGAGTAATTGTAACAAGCAAAGACTGCTTCCATCTTTTCCTCCCAATCAAGGTAAGCATCAGGATCATTCTTCCCTGAGAAAGAAGGAAATTTTGGTTTGGGGGTGTCATTGTTTCGTTCCACCCTTTCTCTAGGTACATACTCGGACTCAAAGTCATCATCAAAATCATGGTCCTCCCTTCGTTTAAAAGTTCGATCTCGCGAATTTGATCGGCTTATAAAGGCTTCATTCAACTTCTTGTAATTATCGGCAATGTATCTCTCTTGAGTTGTAAGTTTTGTATCAAGATACTCCCTTTGCTCTTGTAACTCTCTTTTTGTAATAGCTCGACCAAAGGATCATTCTCTTTTTTTTGCTCATCCTCTTCATTTTTTCTAGTTTGGGATCTAGTGAGCGGCATGGTATCTGTGAAAGATCAAACAAACAAGAAAAGGAAAGAAAAAATAATAATAACCTCACTCGTTAGCTCTCAAAAGAATAACTCTCTGAATGATTCAAAACTTGTAAATATGTTTGGAGAGGGTTACTAATCAAGATCAAATAACGAAGGTGCAAACGTCAAAGAAACAATGAAGGCCTTAATTGCTCTAAGAGGCCAATAAACTTGACGATGCAATTTGTAATGGAGGCTACACGGATGAATGAATTGTGCGTGCCTTTAATATCTGCTAACACAAGAAGAAATAATGTGTTAGAAAGCGTAAGAGAAGAAAAAAAACGTAGACCTGCAACGATCCCTAACTCTAGAGTCAAAGAAAAGCTTTAATAAAAAGAAAACTTAAGAAAACTTTACCCAATTTAAAAACAAAACAAAAAAAAAACAAAAATCAGAAACGTTCAGTGTCTTAAGATTTTCAAAAAAAAATTGAAGCTTTAATTATACTTGAGTAAAGAAAAGAAGAAGGAAAAATTCAATTTTGGAAAAAAAATAAAAAAAAATAATAATAGGAAAAGAAGAAACCTACGTATGAGAGGTAGGCAACTTTTTTTTGCGCTCTTTGCTTTTTTTTTAAGATTTTTCTCAACTCTTTTTTTGCGCTGTTTGCTTTATTTTTAGATTTTTCTCAACTTTTTTTTTGCGCTTTTTGCTTTTTTTTATTAACTAATTTTTTTTTAAATCGACGAAATCGATGAAAAGTATTTTTGATATTTTGACTCGTTTCAGGTATGATTTTAGCTTCAAAAATAACACCGAATAGCCTGAAACTGATACGAACTGATGCGGAATCCTGGATCTAGACACAAGAGAAACACAAATTAGAAATAAAACGAAAATAAATTAAATTAGTTAAATAATAAATAAATAAATACATAAATAAAATGGATAGATTTGCCCTATGGAACCCTTGGTTAACTTGTAACCAAAAACGCCAATGGTTGAGCGGCTCCCTACGAAACCCCTAGAAGAAGAACCTCTAGAAACACTGATGAACGGGAAAGAAATTTGAATATTTGCAACTCCGAAATACCCTCGAAAAGTAACAAACTCCAAACTAAATAGCAAGAGAAGAATCACTCTACTCTAAAAAAATTTGCCTCACACAAATTTGAAAGAAAACAAATACTCTTCTTTTTTATTTTCTCTTTCAATGTGTAGAAAACAAGCCTATTTATAGGCAAATTACAAGAGTAATTGAATCCTAATAAAACTCTTTCAAGAGTAATTGAATCCTAATAAAAACTCTTTAAAGAGTAATTGAATCCTAATAAAACTCTTTAAAATTATCTAAGAAAATAAATAAATAATAACCTAACCAATAAAATTACTTAACTCATAAATGGTGTGTCCCAACCAATGAGAATTAAGTAAATAATAATAATAATAAGATACATAAAAAATTAATCCACCAATTTATGGGCTTTTACTATTCCAAGATTGGTCCACTGAATTGCATTCCCGTATTTATCAATGTCACGAACATGATGAATTAAATTTGTCGCAACAAAGTCTTGGACAAAAGCATTCATCTTTGATTTTAATTGTCGTGCCTTGCTTCGAGTGATTGGACCACTAGGAAAGACAACCCTTTGAGTGTCACCTCCTTGGCTCGTTTCATGTTATAACCACATTGGACTAGAATACGTTACAATAAAAGAAAACATTCAATATTTCAGTTTAATTTGCATTCATTTTAATTACTACAAATCTAAATATTAATTACAAGACGCACATTTATACTTCCCTTTATAATTCTTAAATGGCATTAAACGGATCACGAAAATAAGGTTCACTAAAGATGATTCTGTCGTACATGTGTTTCACCGTTGAAACTGGGATTGAACTATGACATCCACTCCAAACCAAGCACCTAGACGATAATATGGAGGAAACAACATATGGAAAAAGCAATACGGGTTATAGTACACTTGCATTACAGGCACACATGTTGGTTTTGTGTGTCGTCCTATTTTTCAAATTTTTTGAAGTTTTGTATGCACTTGTTATGTTGATGGTTAAAAATCCACGTGTATCTCAAAATCGAATGAGCTATACCAGATTCCTCTGCCAGTGGTATGGATGTGGCACAATATAGAAATAATTATGCGAACCGCAAAATCTTATAACTTTGTTGTTGTTAAAAAGTTTTTATAACACTTATCATATTTGTAAAATGGAAAATGGCAAATGAATGATTGAAATTCAAAATTAATAGATCAAAAAATTTCTCGTTCTGAAATTAAGACGATGTTTGTCTTTATAGTGGGACTCCAATTCGATTTTTGTATTCTTCGTTCTACGTTAACTTTTTGGAATATGAATGGAAGCTTTTAGTGGGATATGTAATGGAACTTGGAAAATGAAAAATTCTCTTAGAGAGTTAAATTAGAAACAACAAATAATGTTACGTTTCTATAGCTCTCGTAGGTATTGCCCATATAATGGATAGGATTTTGTTTTTATATAAATTGAACCTTTTTTAATAGGGAGAATGTGGGACGTACGTCGCCAACATATTTGGAGTTTCATTCTCAATCTAGATAAAAAAAGTAATCTAAAGACAGAAGAATAAGGAAATCAAGTTAAGACTTTGATGTGATACAACACATTCGACGAGTATTTCAAGATTGCCTCTCCAATACGGAAAAGAAAGAGGTCATAACTATTAGATAAGTATCGAAGGAGTGAAAATGGAAAATGAAACAAATGAGTCCAGAGGCAAGGAACTATTACAAATAATAGTGCATGTCCCTTGGAGGATATTTCCTTGCACAACATGTGTCTTTTCACAACTTCGAGAAGTCGAGGTTTTTCTTCCCTTAAAGCAATTGCAAATTTATATTGTATAAAGACTTTCCAAGAATTGAGATTGTTTCAATTCCAAAGCACGCTAGAACATTCCAATTCCGCATTATTGAAATGAACTTAATGTTTATAATAATGATATTTGTGTCAATTTAAACAATGTGAAACAATATCTAGTGATCGATTTCAGATGGTTACCGAGTTCGAATGCTATAAAGTTAAAAATAATGGCATGTATAAAATCATAGTGTATTAAGTAATGGCTAGGACTCAATATAATTTAACTTGGCTTAAATTTAATGACACATTTTAAAGAAGCTTTCGGAACAATATCAAAAATAAAGACAAAAGAACAATTTCGGGCTAGTCACGTCTTGTAACCGTTTGTTAGCTTAAGCAATCATATATCCTTAAGCAGATGAAGATGGTGAATCGATCAATGCAAGGCAATTATTCCATGTCTGAATGCTCCTCGCTATAATTGTCGTTGGGGTTAGGTCTTTGAATAGAGGATTTTCAAGAGTCCTCTTTACTAATGCTGAGTGGCAAACTTTTCCCAACACAACAAGTTTGCCGCAACACTTGTTAGAAATACTCCCTGTCTCAAAAATACTCGTGAAAGCTTCTAGAACACAGGGAAAACCCATTTTAGTTTCACAATTATTTTCCTTAATAATTTGGTCGTTCTCCTTCGTAGCCATTAATGCCCCGAAAGTTAAGAATAAAACCACTAGTATGGAATAAACATTAAGGCTTGCCACACCGCTCGAATCTGATATTACTAGTTAAATTTGGTTCGTAAAATTAATTTCGAACAAGATTTGCAGGGAAAAAAACTGGCATTTATAGGAAGTGTTATAACCATATTGGACTAGAATACGTTACAATAAAAGAAAACATTCAATATTTCAGTTTAATTTGCATTAATTTTAATTACTACAAATCTAAATATTAATTCAAAGACACACATTTATACTTCCCTTTACAATTCTTAAATGGCATTAAATCGATCACGAAAATAAGGTTCAATAAAGATGATTATGTCATACATGTGTTTCACCGTTGAAACTGGGATTGAACTATTACGTCCACACCAAACCAAACACCTGGATGATAATATGGAGGAAACAACATATGGAAAAAGCAATACGGTATATAGTACACTTGCATTACAGGCACACATATTCGTTATGTGTGGTAATAATTAATACATCAAAAATTTTTCTTGTTCTGAAATTAAGACGATGTTTGTCTTTATCGTGGGATTCCAATTGGGTTTTTGTATTCTTAGTTCTACGTTAACTTTTTCTGTGTGAGCGTTCCGACCCAATTTTACTGGAATATGAATGGAAGCTTTCAGTGGGATGTGTAATGGACCTTAGAAACTGAAAAATTCTCTTAGAGAGTTAAATTGGAAACAACAAATGATGTTAAGTTTCTATAACTCTGGTAGGTATTGCCCAAATAATAGATAGGATTTTGTTTTTATATAAATTGAACCTTTTTAATAGGGAGAATACAGGACGTGCGTTGCCGACATATTTGGAGTTTTATTCTCGATCTTGATAAAAAAAGTAATCTAAAGACAAAAGAATAAGGAAATCAAGTTAAGACTTTGAAGCGTTACATCACTTTCAACGAGGATTTCATGATTGCCTTCTTTCTACGTAAAAGAAAGAGGTCATAACTATTAGATAAGTATCGAAGGAGTGAAAATGGAAAATAAAACAAAGGAGTCCATAGGCAAGGAATAATTACAAATTATAGTGCATGTACCTTGAGGATATTTCCTGGCACAATATATGTCTTTTCACAACTTCGAGAAGTCGAGGTTTCTCTTCCCTTAAAGCCAATGCAAATTTATATTGTATAAAGACTTTCAAGGAATCGAGATTGTTTCAATTCCAAACCACGCTAGAACATTACATTTCTGCATTATTGAAAAGAACTTAGTGTTTATAATAATGATATTTGTGTCAATTTAAACAATGTGAAACAATATCTAGTGATCGATTTGAGATGGTTACCGAGTTCGAATGCTATAAAGTTAAAAATAATGGCATGTATAAAATCATAGTGTATTCAGTAATGGCTTCTCTAGAACCATTTAATATTCTTTGGACTCCATATAATTTAACTTGGCTTAAATTTAATGACACATTTTAAACAAGCTTTCGGAACAATATAAAAAATAAAGACAAAAGAACAATTTTTGGACCGTCACGTCTTGTAACTGTTTGTTAGCTTAAGCAATCATATATCCTTAAGAAGATGGAGATGGTGAATCGATCAATTCAAGGCAATTATTCCATGTCTGAATACTCTTTGCAATAATTGACGTTGGGGTTAGGTCTTTGAATAGAGGATTTTCAAGAGTCCTCTTTACTAATGTTGAGTGGAAAACTTTTCCCAACAGAACAGGTTCGCCACAACACTTATCATATTTGTAAAATGGAAAATGGCAAATGAATGATTGAAATTCCAAATTAATACATCAAAAATATTTCTCGTTCTTGAATTAAGAGGATGATTCTCTTTATCGTGGGACTCTAATTCTGTTTTTGTATGCTTCGTTCTACGATAACTATTTAGCTGCGAGCGTTCCGACCCAATTTTACTAGAATATGAATGGAAGCTTTTAATGGGATATGCAATGGACCTTAGAAATTGAAAAATTCTTTTAGAGAGTTTAATTGGAAACAACAAATGATGTTACGCTTCTATAAATCTCGTAGGTATTGCCCAAAAAATGTATAGGATATTTTTTATATAAATTGAACCTTTTTTAATAGGGAGAATGTGGGACGTACGTCGCCGACATATTTAGAGTTTCATTCTCAATCTTGATAAAAAAGTAATCTAAAGACAGAAGAATAATGAAATCAAGTTAAGACTTTGAAGGGATACATCACGCTCGACGAGGATTTCAAGATTGCCTCTCCTCTACAGAAAAGAAAGATTTCATAACTATTAGATAAGTTTCGAAGGAGTGAAAATGGAAAATTAAACAAAGGAGTCCATTGGCAAGGAACTATTACAAATAATAGTGCATGTCCCTTGGAGGATATTTCCTGGCACGATATGTATCTTTTCACAACTTCGAGAAGTCAAGGTTTTTCTTCCCTTAAAGACAATACTAATTTATATTGTATAAAGACTTTCAAGGAATCGAGATTGTTTCAATCCCACACCATGCTAGAACATTCCAATTCCACATTATTGAAATGAACTTAATGTTTATAATAATGATGTTTGTGTCAATTTAAACAATGTGAAAAAATATCTAGTGCTCAATTTGAGATGGTTAACAAGTTCCAACGCTATAAAGTTAAAAATAATGGCATGTATAAAATCATAGTGTATCAAGTAAAGGCTTCTCTAGAACCATTTAATTTTCTTACGACTCAATATAATTTAACTTGGCTTAAATTTAATGAAACATTTTAATGAAGCTTTTGGAACAATATCAAAAATAAAGACAAAATAACAATTTTGGGCCCGTTACGTCCTTTAACCGTTTCTTGGCTTAAGCAATCATATACCCTTAAGCAGACGGAGATGGTGAATCGATCAATGCAAGGCAATTATTCCATGTCTGAATGCTCCTCGCTATAATTGTCGTTGGGGTTAGGTCTTTGAATAGAGGATTTTCAAGAGTCCTCTTTACTAATGCTGAGTGGCAAACTTTTCCCAACACAACAAGTTCACCGCAACACTTGTTAGAAATACTCCCTCTCTCGAAAATACTCGTGAAAGCTTCTAGAACACAGGGCAAACCAATTTTAGTTTCGCAATTATTTTCCTTAATAGTCTGGTCGTTCTCCTTCGTAGCCATTACTGCCCCGCAAGTTAAGAATAAAACCACTAGTACGGAATAAACATTAAGGCTTGCCATACCGCTCGAATCTGATGTTACTAGTTAAATTTGGTTCGTAAAATTAATTTCGAACAAGATTTGCAGGGAAAAAACTGGCATTTATAGGAAGTGTTATAACCACCTTGGACTAGTATACGTTACAATAAAACAAAACATTCAATATTTCAGTTTAATTAGAGCATTCAATATTTCAGTTTAATTTGCATTAATTTTAATTACTACCAATCTAAATATTAATTCAAAGATGCACATTTATACTTCCCTTTATAATTCTTAAATAGCATTAAACAGATCACGAAAATAAGGTTCAATAAAGATGATTCTGTCGTACATGTGTTTCACTGTTGAAACTGGGATTGAACTATTACGTCCACTCCAAACCAAACACCTGGACGATAATATGGAGGAAATAACATATGGAGAAAGGAATACGACATATAGTACACTTGCATTACAGGCACAAAAGTTGGTTATGTGTGTCGTCCTATTTTTCTATTTTTTGAAGTAGTGTATGCTCTTGTTATGTTGATGGTTAAAAATTCACATGTATCTCAAAATTGAATGAGCTAAACCAGATTCCTCTGCCAGTGGTATGGATGTGGCACAATATAGAAACAATTGTTAATCGTAAAATCTTATAACTTTGTTGTTGTTAAAAAGTTTTTATAACACTTATCATATTTGGAAAATGGAAAATGGAAAATGAATGATTGAAATTCTAAATTAATACATAAAAAATATTTCTCGTTCTTGAATTAAGACGTTGTTTTTCTTTATCGTGGGACTCCAATTCTGTTTTTGTATTCTTCATTCTACGGTAACATTTTAGGTGCGAGCGTTCCGATCGAATTTTACTGGAATTTGAATGGAAGCTTTTACTGGGATATGTAATGGACCTTGGAAAATGAAAAATTCTCTTAGAGAGTTAAATTGGAAACAACAAATGATGTTACATTTCTATAAACCTCGTAGGTATTGCCCAAATAATGTATAGGATTTTTTTATATAAATTGATCCTTTTTTATTAGGGAGAATGTGGGACGTACGTCGCCGACATATTTGGAGTTTCATTCTCAATCATGATAAAAAAAGTAATCTAAAGACAGAAGAATAATGAAATCAAGTTAAGACTTTGAAGGGATACATCACGCTCGACAAGGATTTCAAGATTGCCTCTCCTCTACGGAAAAGAAAGAGGTCATAACTATTAGATAAGTATCGAAGGAGTGAAAATGGAAAATTAAACAAAGGAGTCCATAGGCAAGGAACTATTTCAAATAATAGTGCATGTCCCTTGGAGGATATTTCCTGGCACGATATGTGTCTTTTCAAAACTTCGAGAAGTCGAGGTTTTTCTTCCCTTAAAGACAATACGAATTTATATTGTATAAAGACTTTCAAGAAATCGAGATTGTTTCAATTCCACACCACGCTAGAACATTCCAGTTCCACATTATTGAAATAAACTTAATGTTTATAATAATGATGTTTGTGTCAGTTTAAACAATGTTAAACAATATCTAGTGCTCGATTTGAGATGGTTACGGAGTTCCAATGCTATAAAGTTAAAAATAATGGCATGTATAAAATCATAGTGTATCAAGTAAAGGCTTCTCTAGTACCATTTAATTTTCTTACGACTCAATATAATTTAACTTGGCTTAAATTTAATGACACATTTTATTGAAGCTTTCGGAACAATATTAAAAATAAAGACAAAATAACAATTTTGGGCCCGTTACGTCATGTAACCATTTGTTAGCTTAAGCAATCATACACCCTTAAGCAGACGGAGATGGTGAATCGATCAATGCAAGGCAATTATTCCATGTCTGAATGCTCTTCGCTATAATTGTCGCTGGGCTTAGGTCTTTGAATAGAGGATTTTCAAAAGTCCTCTTTACTAATGCTGAGTGGCAAACTTTTCCCAACAGAACAAGTTCACCGCAACACTTGATAGAAATACTCCCTCTCTCGAAAATACTCGTGAAAGCTTCTAGAACACAGGGCAAACCCATTTTAGTTTTGCAATTATTTTCCTTAATAATTTGGTCGTTCTCCTTCGTAGCCATTACTGCCCCGCAAGTTAAGAATAAAACCACTAGTACGGAATAAACATTAAGCTTGCCATACCGCTCGAATCTGATGTTACTAGTTAAATTTGGTTCGTAAAATTAATTTCGAACAAGATTTGCAGGGAAAAAAACTGGCATTTATAGGAAGTGTTATAACCACATTGGATTAGAATGCGTTACAATAAAACAAAACATTCAATATTTCAGTTTAATTAGAACATTCAATATTTTATTTTAGTTTGCATTAATTTTAATTACTACAAATCTAAATATTAATTCAAAGACACACATTTATACATCCCTTTATAATTCTTAAATGGAATTAAACAGTTCACGAAAATAAGGTTCAATGAACATGATTATGCCGTACATGTGTCTCACCGTTGAAATTAGGATTGAACTATTACGTCCATACCAAACCAAACACCTGGACGATAATATGGAGGAAACAACATATGGAAAAAAGCAATACCGGATATAGTACACTTGCATTACAGGCACACATATTCGTTATGTGTGGTAATAATTTTCAAATTTTTTGAAGTTGTGTACGCACTTGTTATGTTGATGGTTAGAAATTCACGTGTATCTCAAAATAGAATGAGCTATACCAGATTCCTCTGCCAGTGGTATAGATGTGGCACAATATAGAAATAGTTATGTGAACAGCAAAATCTTATAACTTTGTTGTTGTTAAAAAGTTTTTATAACACTTATCCTATTATTAAAATGTAAAATGGCAACTGAATGATTGAAATTCAAAATTAATAGATCAAAAATATTTATCGTTCTGAAATTAAGACGATGTTTGTCTTTATCGTGGGATTCCAATTCAGTTTTTGTATTCTTCGTCGTACGTTAACTTTTTCGTAGTGAGCGCTCCGACCGAATATTACTCGAATATGAATGGAAGCTTTTAGTGGCATGTGTAATGGACCTTAGAAAGTGAAAAATTCTCTTAGAGAGTTAAATTGGAAACAACAAATGATGTTACATTTCTATAACTCTCGTAGGTATTGCCCAAATAATGGATGGGATTTTGTTTTTATATAAATTGAACCTTTTTAATACGAAGAATGTGGGGCGTACGTCGTTGACATTTTTGGAGTTTCATTCTCGATCTTGATAAAAAAATAATCTAAGGACAATAGAATCAGGAAATCAAGTTAAGACTTTGAAGCATTATATCACTTTCAACGAGGATTTCATGATTGCTTCTCCTCTACGTAAAAGAGAGAGGTCATAACTATTAGATAAGTATTGAAGGAGTGAAAATGGAAAATGAAACAAAGGAGTCCATAGGCAAGGAACAATTTCAAATTATAGTGCATTTCCCCTGGAGGATATTTCCTGGCACGATATATGTCTTTTCACAAATTCGAGAAGTCGAGGTTTTTCTTCCCTTAAAGCCAATGCAAATTTATATTATATAAAGACTTTCAATGAATCGAGATTGTTTCAATTCCAAACCACGCCAGAACATTCCAATTCAGCCTTATTGAAATGAACTTAATGTTTATAATAATGATATTTGTGTCAATTTAAACAATGTGAAACAATATCTAGTGATCGTTTTGAGATGGTTACCGAGTTCCAATGCTAGAAAGTTAAAAATAATGGCATGTATAAAATCATCATGAATTAAGTAATGGCTTCTCTAGAACCATTTAACTTTCTTAGGACTCAATATAATTTAACTTGGCTTAAATTTAATGACACATTTTAAAAAAGCTTTCGGAACAATATCAAAAATAAAGACAAAAGAACAATTTCGAGCCCGTCACGTCTTGTAACCGTTTGTTAGCTTAAGCAATCATATATCCTTAAGCAGATGGAGATGGTGAATCGATCAATGCAAGGCAGTTATTCCATGTCTGAATGCTCTTTGCTATAATTGTCGTTGGGGTTAAGTCTTTGAATAGAGGATTTTCAAGAGTCCTCTTTACTAATGCAGAGTGGCAAACTTTTCCCAACACAACAAGTTCGCCGCAACACTTGTTAGAAATACTCCCTATCTTAAAAATACTCGTGAAAGCTTCTAGAACACAGGGGAAACCCATTTTAGTTTCACAATTATTTTCCTTAATAATCTGGTTGTTCTCCTTCGTAGCCATTAATGCCCCGAAAGTTAAGAATGAAACCACTAGTATGGAATAAACATTAAGGCTTGCCATACCGCTCGAATCTGATGTTACTAGTTAAATTTGGTTCGTAAAATTAATTTCGAATAAGATTTGTAGGGAAAAAACTGGCATTTATAGGAAGTGTTATAACCACATTGGACTAGAATACGTTACAATAACAGAAAACATTCAATATTTCAGTTTAATTTGCATTCATTTTAATTACTACAACTCTAAATATTAATTCAAAGACGCACATTTATACTTCCCTTTATAATTCTTAAATGGCATTAAACGGATCACGAAAATAAGGTTCAAAAAAGATGATTCTGTCGTACATGTGTTTCACCGTTGAAACTGGGATTGAACTATGACGTCCACTCCAAACCAAACACCTGGACGATAATATGGAGGAAACAACATATGGAAAAAGCAATACGGGATATAGTACACTTGCATTATAGGCACACATGTTGGTTATGTGTGTCGTCCTATTTTTCTAATTTTTTGAAGTTGTGTACGCACTTGTTATGTTGATGGTTAAAAATTCACGTGTATCTCAAAATTGAATGAGCTATACCAGATTCCTCTCCCAGTGGTATGGATGTGGCACAATATAGAAATTATTATGCGAACCGCAAATTCTTATAACTTTGTTGTTGTTAAAAAGTTTTTATAACACTTATCATATTTGTAAAATGGAAAATGGCAAATGAATGATTGAAATTCAAAATTAATATATCAAAAAATTTCTCGTTCTGAAATTAAGACGATGTTTGTCTTTATCGTGGGACTCCAATTCGGTTTTTTTATTCTTCGTTCTACGTTAACTTTTTGGAATATGAATAGAAGCTTTTAGTAGGATATATAATGGACCTTGGTAAATGAAAAATTCTCTTGGAGAGTTAAATTGGAAACAACAAATAATGTTACGTTTCTATAACTCTCGTAGGTATTGCCCATATAATGGATAGGATTTTGTTTTTATATAAATTGAACCTTTTTTAATAGGAAGAATGTGGGACGTACGTCGCCGACATAATTGGAGTTTCATTCTCAATCTGGATAAAAAAAGTAATCTAAAGACAGAAGAATAAGGAAATAAAGTTAAGACTTTGATGCGATACATCACGTTTGACGAGTATTTCAAGATTGCCTCTCCAATGCAGAAAAGAAAGAGGTCATAACTATTAGATAAGTATCGAAGGAGTGAAAATGGAAAATGAAACAAAGGAGTCTAGAGACAAGGAACTATTACAAATAATAGTGCGTGTCCCTTGGAGGATATTTCCTTGCACGACAGGTGTCTTTTCACAACTTCGAGAAGTCGAGGTTTTTCTTCCCTTAAAGCAATCGTAAATTTATATTATATAAAGACTTTCCAAGAATTGGGATTGTTTCAATTCCAAACCACGCTAGAACATTCCAATTCCGCATTATTGAAATGAACTTAATGTTTATAATAATGATATTTGTGTCAATTTAAACAATGTGAAACAATATCTAGTGATCGATTTGAGATGGTTACTGAGTTCGAATGCTATAAAGTTAAAAAGAATGGCATGTATAAAGTCATAGTGTATTAAGTAATGGCTTCTCTAGAACCATTTAATTTTCTTAGGACACAATATAATTTACCTTGGCTTAAATTTAATGACAAATTTTAAAGAAGCTTTCGGAACAATAAGAAAAATAAAGACAAAAGAACAATTTCGGGCCCGTCACGTCTTGTAACCGTTTGTTAGCTTAAGCAATCATATATCCTTAAGCAGATGGAGATGGTGAATCGATCAATGCAAGGCAATTATTCCATGTCTGAATGCTCTTCGCTATAATTGTCGTTGGGGTTAGGTCTTTGAATAGAGGATTTTCAAGAGTCCTCTTTAGTAATGCTGAGTGGCAAACTTTTCCCAGCACAACAAGTTCGCCGCAACACTTGTTAGAAATACTCCCTGTCTCGAAAATACTCATGAAAGCTTCTAGAACACAGGGAAGACCCATTTTAGTTTCACAATTATTTTCCTTAACAATCTGGTCGTTCTCCTTCGTAGCCATTAATGCCCCGAAAGTTAAGAATAAAACCACTAGTACGGAATAAACATTAAGGCTTGCCATACCGCTCGAATCTGATGCTAATAGTTAAATTTGGTTCGTAAAATTAATTTCGAACAAGATTTGTTGGGAAAAAACTGGCATTTATAGGAAGTGTTATAACCACATTGGACTAGAATACGTTACAATAAAAGAAAACATTCAATATTTCAGTTTAATTAGAACATTCAATATTTCAGATTAATTTGCATTCATTTTAATTACTACAAATCTAAATATTAATTCAAAGACGCACATTTATACTTCCCTTTATAATTCTTAAATGGCATTAAACGGATCACGAAAATAAGGTTCAATAAAGATGATTCTGTCGTACATGTGTTTCACCGTTGAAACTGGGATTGAACTATTACGTCCACTCCAAACCAAACACCTGGACGATAATATGGATGAAACAACATATGGAAAAAGCAATATGAGATATAGTACACTTGCATTACAAGCACACATGTTGGTTATGTGTGTCGTCCAATTTTTCTAATTGAATGTATCTCAAAATTGAATGAGCAATACCAGATTCCTCTGCCAGTGGTATGGATGTGGCACAATATAGAAATAATTATACGAACCGCGAAATCTTATAACTTTGTTGTTGTTAAAAAGTTTTTATAACACTTATCATATTTGTAAAATGGAAAATGGCAAATGAATGATTGAAATTCAAAATTAATAGATCAAAAAATTTCTCGTTCTAAAATTAAGACGATGTTTGTCTTTATCGTGGGACTCCAATTCGATTTTTGTATTCTTCGTTCTACGTTAACTTTTTGGAATATGAATGGAAGCTTCTAGTGGGATATGTAATGGACGTTGGAAAATGAAAAATTCTCTTAGAGAATTAAATTGGAAACAACGAATAAGGTTACGTTTCTATAACTCTCGTAGGTATTGCCCATATAATGGATAGGATTTTGTTTTTATATAAGTTGAACCTTTTTTAATAGGGAGAATGTGAGACGTACGTCGCCGACATATTTGGAGTTTCATTCTCAATCTGGATAAAAAAAGTAATCTAAAGACAGAAGAATAAGGAAATCAAGTTAAGACTTTGATGCGATACGTCACGTTCGACGAGTATTTCAAGATTGCCTCTCCAATACGGAAAAGAAAGAGGTCATAACTATTAGATAATTATCGAAGGAGTGAAAATGGAAAATGAAACAAAGGAGTCCAGAGGCAAGGAACTATTACAAATAATAGTGCATGTCCCTTGGAGGATATTTCCTTGCACGACATGTGTCTTTTCAAAACTTCGAGAAGTCGAGGTTTTTCTTCCCTTAAAGCAATTGCAAATTTATATTGTATAAAGACTTTCCGAGAATTGAGATTGTTTCAATTCCAAACCACACTAGAACATTCCAATTCCGCATTATTGAAATGAACTTAATGTTTATAATAATGATATTTGTGTCAATTTAAACAATGTGAAACAATATCTAGTGATCGATTTGAGATGGTTACTGAGTTCGAATGCTATAAAGTTAAAAATAATGGCATGTATAAAGTCATAGTGTATTAAGTAATGGCTTCTCTAGAACCATTTAATTTTCTTAGGACTCAATATAATTTAACTTGGCTTAAATTTAATGACAAATTTTAAAGAAGCTTTCGGAACAATATCAAAAATAAAGACAAAAGAACAATTTCGGGCCCGTCACGTCTTGTAACCGTTTGTTAGCTTAAGCAATCATATATCCTTAAGCAGATGGAGATGGTGAATCGATCAATGCAAGGCAATTATTCCATGTCTGAATACTCTTCGCTATAATTGTCGTTGGGGTTAGGTCTTTGAATAGAGGATTTTCAAGAGTCCTTTTCACTAATGCTGAGTGGCAAACATTTCCCAACACAACAAGTTCGCCGCAACACTTGTTAGAAATACTGCCTCTCTCGAAAATACTCGTGAAAGCTTCTAGAACACAGGGCAAACCCATTTTAGTTTCGCAATTATTTTCCTTAATAATCTGGTCGTTCTCCTTCGTAGCCATTACTGCCCCGCAAGTTAAGAATAAAACCACTAGTACGGAATAAACATTAAGGTTTGCCATACCGCTCGAATCTAATCTTACTAGTTCAATTTGGATCGTAAAATTAATTTCGAACAAGATTTGGAGGGAAAAAATTGGCTTTTATAGGAAGTGTTATAACCACATTGGACTAGAATACGTTACAATAAAAGAAAAAATTCAATATTTCAGTTTAATTAGAACTTTCAATATTTCAGTTTAATTTGCATTAATTCTAATTTCTATAAATCTAAATATTAATTCAAAGACGCACATTTATACTTCCCTTTATAATTCTTAAATGGCGTTAAACAGATCACGACAAATAAGGTTCAATAAAGATGATTATGTTGTACATGTGTTTCACCGTTGAAACTAGGATTGAACTATTACGTCCACTCCAAACCAAACACCTGGACGATAAAATGGAGGAAACAACATATGGAAAAAGCAATATGGGATATAATACACTTGCATTACAGGCACAAATGTTTGTTATGTGTGTCGTACTAATTTTCTAATTTTTTGAAGTTGTGTACGCACTAGTTATGTTCATGGTTAAAAATTCACGTGTATCTGAAAATTGAATGAGCTATACCAGATTCCTCTCCCAGTGGTATGGATGTGGCACAATATAGAAATAATTATGCGAACTGCAAATTCTTATAACATTGTTGTTGTTAAAAAGTTTTTAAAACACTTATCATATTTGTAAAATGGAAAATGGCAACTGAATGATTGAAATTCAAAATTAATACATCAAAAATTTTTCTCGTTCTGGAAGTAAGATGATGTTTGTCTTTATCGTGGGATTCCAATTCTGTTTTTGTATTCTTCGTTCTACGTTAACTTTTTCGGTGTGAGCATTCGAACCGAATTTTACTGGAATATGAATGGAAGCTTTTAGTGGGATGTGTAATGGACCTTAGAAACTGAAAAATTCTATTAGAGAGTTAAATTGGAAACAACAAACGGTGTTACATTTCTATAACTCTTGTAGGTATTGCCCAAATAATAGATAGGATTTTGTTTTTATATAAATTGAACCTTTTTAATAGGGATAATATGGAACGTACGTCGCCGACATATTTGGAGTTTCATTCTCGATCTTGATAAATAAAAGTAATCTAAAGACAAAACTATAAGGAAATCAAGTTAAGACTTTGAAGCGTTACATCACTTTCAACGAGGATTTCATGATTGCCTCTCCTCAACGTAAAAGAAAGAGGTCATAACTATTAGATAAGTATGGAAGGAGTGAAAATGGAAAATGAAACAAAGGAGTCCATAGGCAAGGAATAATTACAAATTATAGTGCATGTCCTGTGGAGGATCTCTCCTGGCACGATATATGTCTTTTCACAATTTCGAGAAGTCGAGGTTTTTCTTCCCTTAAAGCCAATGAAATTTTATATTGTATAAAGACTTTCAAGGAATCGAGATTGTATCAATTCCAAACCATGCTAGAACATTCCAATTCTGCATTATTGAAATGAACTTAATGTTTATAATAATGATATTTGTGTCAATTTAAACAATGTGAAACAATATCTAGTGATCGATTTGAGATGGTTACCGAGTTCCAATGCTATAAAGTTAAAAATAATGGCATGTATAAAATCATAGTGTATTAAGTAATGGCTTCTCTAGAACCATTTAATTTTCTTAGGACTCAATATAATTTAACTTGGCTTAAATTTAATGACACATTTTAAAGAAGCTTTCGGAACAATATCAAAATAAAGACAAAAGAACAATTTTGGGCCCGTCACGTCTTGTAACCGTTTGTTAGCTTAAGCAATCATATATCATTAAGCGGATGGAGATGGTGAATCGATCATTGCAAGGCAATGATTCCATGTCTGAATGCTCTTCGCTATAATTGTCGCTAGGCTTAGGTCTTTGAATAGAGGATTTTCAAAAGTCCTCTATACTAATGCTGAGTGGCAAACTTTTCCCAACACAACAAGTTCGCCCTAACACTTGTTAGAAATACTCCCTCTCTCGAAAATACTCATGAAAGCTTCTAGAACACAGGGCAAACCCATTTTATTTTCGCAATTATTTTCCTTAATAATCTGATCGTTCTCCTTCGTAGCCATTACTACCCTGCAAGTTAAGAGTAAAACGACTAGTACGGAGTAAACATTAAGGTTTGCCATACCGCTCGAATCTAATCTTACTAGTTCAATTTGGTTCGTAAAATTAATTTCGAGCACGATTTGTAGGGAAAAAATGGCATTTATAGGAAGTGTTATAACCACATTGGACTAGAATATGTTACAATAAAAGAAAACATTCAATATTTCAGTTTAATTAGAACATGCAATATTTCAGTTTAATTTGCATTAATTTTAATTACTACAAATCTAAATATTAATTCAAAGACACACATTTGTACTTCCCTTTGTAATTCTTAAATGGGATTAAACGGATCACGAAAATAAGGTTCAATAAAGATGATTATGTCATACATGTGATTCACCGTTGAAATTGGGATTGAACTATTACGTGCACACCAAACCAAACACCTGGACGATAATATGGAGGAAACAACATATGGAAAAAGCAATACCGGATATAGTACACTTGCATTACAGTCACACATATTCGTTATGTGTGGTAATAATTTTCTAATTTTTTGAAGTTGTGTACGCACTTGTTATGATGATGGTTAGAAATTCACATGTATCTCAGAATTGAATGAGCTAAACCAGATTCCTCTGCTAGCGGTATGGATGTGGCACAATATAGAAATAATTGTGCGAATCGTAAAATCTTATAACTTTGTTGTTGTTAAAAAGTTTTCATAACACTTATCATATTTGTAAAATGGAAAATGGCAAACGAATGATTGAAATTCAAAATTAATAGATCAAAAAATTTCTCGTTCTGAAATTAAGACGATGTTTGTCTTTATCGTGGGACTCCAATTCGGTTTTGGTATTCTTTGTTCTACGTTAATTTTTAAGGTGCGAGCGTTCCGAACCAATTTTACTGGAATATGAATGAAGGCTTTTAGTGGGATATGTAATGGACCTTGGAAAATGAAAAATTCTATTAGGGAGTTAAATTGGAAACAACAAATGATGTTACGTTTCTATAACTCTCGTAGGTATTGCCCATATAATGGATAGGATTTTTTTTATATAAATTCAACCATTTTTAATAGGGTCAATGTGGGACGTACGTCGCCGTCATATTTGGAGTTTCATTCTCGATCTTGATAAAAAAGTAATCTAAGGACAGAAGAATAAGGAAATCAAGTTAAGACTTTGAAGCGATACATCATGTTCGGCGAGGATTTCAAGATTGCCTCTCAGCTACAGAAATGAAAGAGGTCATAACTATTAGATAAGTATCGAAGGATTGAAAATGGAAAATGAAACAAAGGAGTCCATAGGCAATGAACTATTACAAATAATAGTGCATGTTCCTTGGAGCATATTTCATGGCATGATATGTGTCTTTTCGCAACTTCGAGAAGTCGAGGTTTTTCTTCCCTTAAAGCCAATGCGAATTTATATTATATAAAGGCTTTCAAGGAATCAAGATTGTTTCAATTCCACACCACGCAAGACAATTCCAATTCACATTATTGAAATGAACTTAACGTTTATAATAATGATATTTGCGTCAGTTTAAACAATGTGAACAATATCTAGAGCTCGATTTGAGATGGTTACCGACTTTCAATGCTTTAAAGTTAAAAATAATTGCATGTATAAAATCATAGTGTATTAAGTAATGGCTTCTCTAGAATCATTTAATTTTCTTAGAACTCAATATAATTTAACTTGGATTAAATTTAATGACACATTTTAATGAAACTTTCGGAACAATATCAAAAATAAAGACAAAAGAACAATTTTGGGCCCGTTACGCCTTGTAACCGCTTGCTAGCTTAAGCAATCATATACCCTTAAGCAGACAGAGATGGTGAATCGATCAATGCAAGGCAATTATTCCATGTCTGAATGCTCCTCGCTATAATTGTCGCTGGGCTTAGGTCTTTGAGTAAAGGATTTTCAAGAGTCTTCTTTACTAATGCTGACTTGTAAACTTTTCCAACACAACAAGTTCGTCGCAACACTTGTTAGAAATACTCCCTGTCTCGAAAGTACTCGTGAAAGCTTCTAGAACACAGGGCAAACCCATTTCAGTTTCACAATTATTTTCCTTAACAATCTGGTCATTCTCCTTCGTAGCCATTACTGCCCCGCATGTTAAGAATAAAACCACTAGTACGGAATAAACATTAAGGCTTGCCATACCGCTCGAATTTGATGTTACTAGTTAAATTTGGTTCGTAAAATTAATTTCGGACAAGATTTGCAGGGGAAAAAACTAGCATTTATAGGAACTGTTATAACCACATTGGACCAGAATACGTTACAATAAAAGAAAGCATTCAATATTTCAGTTTAATTAGAACATTCAATATTTCAGTTTAATTTGCATTAATTTTAATTACTACAAATCTAAATATTAATTCAAAGACACACATTTGTACTTCCCTTTATAATTCTTAAATGGAATTAAACGGATCACGAAAATAAGGTTCAATAAAGTTGATTATGTCATACATGTGTTTCACCGTTGAAATTGGGATTGAACTATTACGTCCACACCAAACCAAACACCTGGACGATAATATGGAGGAAACAACATATGGAAAAAGTAATACCGGATATAGTACACTTGCATTACAGGCACACATGTTCGTATGTGTGTCGTACTAATTTTCTAATTTTTTGAAGTTGTGTACGCACTTGTTATGTTTATGGTTAAAAATGCATGTGTATCTCAAAATTGAATGAGGCATACCAGATTCCTCTGCCAGTGGCATGGATGTGGCACAATATAGAAATAATTATGCGAACCGCAAATCTTATAACATTGTTGTTGTTAAAAAGTTTTTAAAACACTTATCATATTTGTAAAATGGAAAATGGCAACTGAATGATTGAAATTCAAAATTAATGCATCAAAAATTTTCTCGTTCTAAAAGTATGGCGATGTTTCTCTTTATCGTGGGATTCCAATTCTATTTTTGTATTCTTCGTTCTACACTCACTTTTTCGGTGTGAGCGTTCCGACCGAATTTTACTGGAATATGAATGGAGGCTTTTAGTGGGATGTGTAATGGACCTTAGAAACTAAATCTTAAATTTCAAGAAAAAAAATTAATTCTATAACTCTCGTAGGTATTGCCCAAATAATAGATAGGATTTTGTTTTTATATAAATTGAACCTTTTTAATAGGGATAATATGGGACGTACGTCGCCGACATATTTGGAGTTTCATGCTCGATCTTGATAAATAAAAGTAATCTAAAGACAAAAGAATAAGGAAATCAAGTTAAGACTTTGAAGCGTTACATCACTTTCAACGAGGATTTCATGATTGCCTCTCCTCAACGTAAAAGAAAGAGGTCATAACTATTAGATAAGTATCGAAGGAGTGAAAATGGAAAATGAAACAAAGGAGTCCATAGGCAAGGAATAATTACAAATTATAGTGCATGTCCTGTGGAGGATCTTTCCTGGCACGATATATGTCTTTTCACAATTTCGAGAAGTCGAGGTTTTTCTTCCCTTAAAGCCAATGAAATTTATATTGTATAAAGACTTTCAAGGAATCGAGATTGTATCAATTCCAAACCACACTAGAACATTCCAATTCCGCATTATTGAAATGAACTTAACGTTTATAATAATGATATTTGCGTCAGTTTAAACAATGTGAAACAATATCTAGTGCTCGATTTGAGATGGTTACCGACTTTCAATGCTTTAAAGTTAAAAATAATTGCATGTATAAAATCATAGTGTATTAAGTAATGGCTTCTCTAGAATCATTTAATTTTCTTAGAACTCAATATAATTTAACTTGGATTAAATTTAATGACACATTTTAATGAAACTTTCGGAACAATATCAAAAATAAAGACAAAAGAACAATTTTGGGCCCGTTACGCCTTGTAACCGCTTGTAAGCTTAAGCAATCATATACCCTTAACCAGACAGAGATGGTGAATCGATCAATGCAAGGCAATTATTCCATGTCTGAATGCTCCTCGCTATAATTGTCGCTGGGCTTAGGTCTTTGAATAAAGGATTTTCAAGAGTCTTCTTTACTAATGCTGACTTGTAAACTTTTCCAACAAAACAAGTTCGCCGCAACACTTGTTAGAAATACTCCCTGTCTCGAAAGTACTCGTGAAAGCTTCTAGAACATAGGGCAAACCATTTCAGTTTCACAATTATTTTCCTTAACAATCTGGTCATTCTCCTTCGTAGCCATTACTGCCCCGCATGTTAAGAATAAAACCACTAGTACGGAATAAACATTAAGGCTTGCCATACCGCTCGAATTTGATGTTACTAGTTAAATTTGGTTCGTAAAATTAATTTTGAACAAGATTTGCGGGGAAAAAATGGCATTTATAGGAAGTGTTATAACCACATTGGACTAGAATACGTTACAATAAAAGAAAATATTCAATATTTCAGTTTAATTAGAACATGCAATATTTCAGTTTAATTTGCATTATTTTTAATTACTACAAATCTAAATATTTTTGAAGTTGTGTACGCACTTGTTATGTTATGGTTAAAAATTCACGTGTATCTCAAAATTGAATGAGCTATACCAGATTCCTCTGCCAGTGGTATGGATGTGGCACAATATAGAAATAATTATGCGAACCGCAAATTCTTATAACATTGTTGTTGTTAAAAAGTTTTTAAAACACTTATCATATTTGTAAAATGGAAAATGGCAACTGAATGATTGAAATTCAAAATTAATACATCAAAAAATTTTCTCGTTCTGAAATAAGACGATGTTTGTCTTTATCGTGGGATTCCAATTCTGTTTTTGTATTCTTCGTTCTACATTAACTTTTCGGTGTGAGTGTGCTAACCAATTTTACTGGAATATGAATGGAAGCTTTTAGTGGGATGTGTAATGGACCTTAGAAACTGAAAAATTCTATTAGAGAGTTAAATTGGAAACAACAAACGATGTTACATTTCTATAACTCTCGTAGGTACTGCCCAAATAATAGATAGGATTTTATTTTTATATAAATTGAACCTTTTTAATAGGGATAATATGGGACATATGTCGCCGACATATTTGGAGTTTCATTCTCGATCTTGATAAAAAAAGTAATCTAAAGACAAAAGAATAAGGAAATCAAGTTAAGACTTTGAAGCGTTACATCACTTTCAACGAGGATTTCATGATTGCCTCTCCTCAATGTAAAGAAAGAGGTCATAACTATTAGATAAGTATCGAAGGAGTGAAAATGGAAAATAAACAAAGGAGTCCATAGGCAAGGAATAATTACAAATTGTAGTGCATGTCCCTTGGAGGATATTTCCTGGCACGATATATGTCTTTTCACAACTTCGAGAAGTCGAGGTTTTTCTTCCCTTAAAGCCAATGCGAATTTATATTGTATAAAGACTTTCAAGGAATCGAGATTGTATCAATTCCAAACCACGCTAGAACATTCCAATTCCGCATTATTTAAATGAACTTAACGTTTATAATAATGATATTTGCATCAGTTTAAACAATGTGAAACAATATCTAGTGCTCGATTTGAGATGGTTACCGACTTTCAATGCTTTAAAGTTAAAAATAATTGCATGTATAAAATCATAGTGTATTAAGTAATGGCTTCTCTAGAATCATTTAATTTTCTTAGAACTCAATATAATTTAACTTGGATTAAATTTAATGACACATTTTAATGAAACTTTCGGAACAATATCAAAATAAAGACAAAAGAACAATTTTGGGCCCGTTACACCTTGTAACCGCTTGTTAGCTTAAGCAATCATATACCCTTAAGCAACAGAGATGGTGAATCGATCAATGCAAGGCAATTATTCCATGTCTGAATGCTCCTCGCTATAATTGTCGCTGGGCTTAGGTCTTTGAATAAAGGATTTTCAAGAGTCTTCTTTACTAATGCTGACTTGTAAACTTTTCCAACACAACAAGTTCGCCGCAACACTTGTTAGAAATACTCCCTGTCTCGACAGTACTCGTGAAAGCTTCTAGAACATAGGGCAAACCCATTTCAGTTTCACAATTATTTTCCTTAACAATCTGGTCATTCTCCTTCGTAGCCATTACTGCCCCGCATGTTAAGAATAAAACCACTAGTACGGAATAAACATTAAGGCTTGCCATACCGCTCGAATTTGATGTTACTAGTTAAATTTGGTTCGTAAAATTAATTTCGAACAAGATTTGCAGGGAAAAAACTGGCATTTATAAGAAGTGTTATAACCACATTGGACTAGAATACGTTACAATAAAAGAAAACATTCAATATTTCAGTTTAATTAGAACATGCAATATTTCAGTTTAATTTGCATTATTTTAATTACTACAAATCTAAATATTAATTCAAAGACACACATTTGTACTTCCCTTTATAATTCTTAAATGGAATTAAACGGATCACGAAAATAAGGTTCAATAAAGATGATTATGTCATACATGTGTTTCACCGTTGAAATTGGGATTGAACTATTACGTCCACACCAAACCAAACACCTGGACGATAATATGGAGGAAACAACATATGGAAAAAGTAATACGGGATATGTTACACTTGCATTACAGGCACACATGTTCGTTATGTGTGTCGTACTAATTTTCTAATTTTTTGAAGTTGTGTACGCACTTGTTATGTTATGGTTAAAAATTCACGTGTATCTCAAAATTGAATGAGCTATACCAGATTCCTCTGCCAGTGGTATGGATGTGGCACAATATAGAAATAATTATGCGAACCGCAAATTCTTATAACATTGTTGTTGTTAAAAAGTTTTTAAAACACTTATCATATTTGTAAAATGGAAAATGGCAACTGAATGATTGAAATTCAAAATTAATACATCAAAAAATTTCTCGTTCTGAAAATAAGACGATGTTTGTCTTTATCGTGGGATTCCAATTCTGTTTTTGTATTCTTCGTTCTACATTAACTTCTTCGGTGTGAGTGTGCTAACCAAATTTTACTGGAATATGAATGGAAGCTTTTAGTGGGATGTGTAATGGACCTTAGAAACTGAAAAATTCTCTTAGAGAGTTAAATTGGAAACAACAATCGATGTTACATTTCTATAACTCTCGTAGGTACTGCCCAAATAATAGATAGGATTTTATTTTTATATAAATTGAACCTTTTTAATAGGGATAATATGGGACATATGTCGCCGACATATTTGGAGTTTCATTCTCGATCTTGATAAAAAAAGTAATCTAAAGACAAAAGAATAAGGAAATCAAGTTAAGACTTTGAAGCGTTACATCACTTTCAACGAGGATTTCATGATTGCCTCTCCTCAACGTAAAAGAAAGAGGTCATAACTATTAGATAAGTATCGAAGGAGTGAAAATGGAAAATAAAACAAAGGAGTCCATAGGCAAGGAATAATTACAAATTGTAGTGCATGTCCCTTGGAGGATATTTCCTGGCACGATATATGTCTTTTCACAACTTCGAGAAGTCGAGGTTTTTCTTCCCTTAAAGCCAATGCGAATTTATATTGTATAAAGACTTTCAAGGAATCGAGATTGTATCAATTCCAAACCACGCTAGAACATTCCAATTCCGCATTATTTAAATGAACTTAACGTTTATAATAATGATATTTGCATCAGTTTAAACAATGTGAAACAATATCTAGTGCTCGATTTGAGATGGTTACCGACTTTCAATGCTTTAAAGTTAAAAATAATTGCATGTATAAAATCATAGTGTATTAAGTAATGGCTTCTCTAGAATCATTTAATTTTCTTAGAGCTCAATATAATTTAACTTGGATTAAATTTAATGACACATTTTAATGAAACTTTCGGAACAATATCAAAAATAAAGACAAAAGAAAATTTTGGGCCCCTTACACCTTGTAACCGCTTGTTAGCTTAAGCAATCATATACCCTTAAGCAAATAGAGATGGTGAATCGATCAATGCAAGGCAATTATTCCATGTCTGAATGCTCCTCGCTATAATTGTCGCTGGGCTTAGGTCTTTGAATAAAGGATTTTCAAGAGTCTTCTTTACTAATGCTGACTTGTAAACTTTTCCAACACAACAAGTTCGCCGCAACACTTGTTAGAAATACTCCCTGTCTCGACAGTACTCGTGAAAGCTTCTAGAACATAGGGCAAACCCATTTCAGTTTCACAATTATTTTCCTTAACAATCTGGTCATTCTCCTTCGTAGCCATTACTGCCCCGCATGTTAAGAATAAAACCACTAGTACGGAATAAACATTAAGGCTTGCCATACCGCTCGAATTTGATGTTACTAGTTAAATTTGGTTCGTAAAATTAATTTCGGACAAGATTTGCAGGGTAAAAAACTAGCATTTATAGGAACTGTTATAACCACATTGGACCAGAATACGTTACAATAAAAGAAAGCATTCAATATTTCAGTTTAATTAGAACATTCAATATTTCAGTTTAATTTGCATTAATTTTAATTACTGCAAATCTAAATATTAATTCAAAGACACACATTTGTACTTCCCTTTATAATTCTTAAATGGAATTAAACGGATCACGAAAATAAGGTTCAATAAAGTTGATTATGTCATACATGTGTTTCACCGTTGAAATTGGGATTGAACTATTACGTCCACACCAAACCAAACACCTGGACGATAATATGGAGGAAACAACATATGGAAAAAGTAATACCGGATATAGTACACTTGCATTACAGGCACACATGTTCGTATGTGTGTCGTACTAATTTTCTAATTTTTTGAAGTTGTGTACGCACTTGTTATGTTTATGGTTAAAAATGCATGTGTATCTCAAAATTGAATGAGGCATACCAGATTCCTCTGCCAGTGGCATGGATGTGGCACAATATAGAAATAATTATGCGAACCGCAAAATCTTATAACATTGTTGTTGTTAAAAAGTTTTTAAAACACTTATCATATTTGTAAAATGGAAAATGGCAACTGAATGATTGAAATTCAAAATTAATGCATCAAAAATTTTTCTCGTTCTAAAAGTATGGCGATGTTTCTCTTTATCGTGGGATTCCAATTCTATTTTTGTATTCTTCGTTCTACACTCACTTTTTCGGTGTGAGCGTTCCGACCGAATTTTACTGGAATATGAATGGAGGCTTTTAGTGGGATGTGTAATGGACCTTAGAAACTAAAAAATTCTCTTAGAGAGTTAAATTGGAAACAACAAACGATGTTACATTTCTATAACTCTCGTAGGTATTGCCCAAATAATAGATAGGATTTTTTTTTATATAAATTGAACCTTTTTAATAGGGATAATATGGGACGTACGTCGCCGACATATTTGGAGTTTCATGCTCGATCTTGATAAATAAAAGTAATCTAAAGACAAAAGAATAAGGAAATCAAGTTAAGACTTTGAAGCGTTACATCACTTTCAACGAGGATTTCATGATTGCCTCTCCTCAACGTAAAAGAAAGAGGTCATAACTATTAGATAAGTATCGAAGGAGTGAAAATGGAAAATGAAACAAAGGAGTCCATAGGCAAGGAATAATTACAAATTATAGTGCATGTCCTGTGGAGGATCTTTCCTGGCACGATATATGTCTTTTCACAATTTCGAGAAGTCGAGGTTTTTCTTCCCTTAAAGCCAATGAAAATTTATATTGTATAAAGACTTTCAAGGAATCGAGATTGTATCAATTCCAAACCACACTAGAACATTCCAATTCCGCATTATTGAAATGAACTTAACGTTTATAATAATGATATTTGCGTCAGTTTAAACAATGTGAAACAATATCTAGTGCTCGATTTGAGATGGTTACCGACTTTCAATGCTTTAAAGTTAAAAATAATTGCATGTATAAAATCATAGTGTATTAAGTAATGGCTTCTCTAGAATCATTTAATTTTCTTAGAACTCAATATAATTTAACTTGGATTAAATTTAATGACACATTTTAATGAAACTTTCGGAACAATATCAAAAATAAAGACAAAAGAACAATTTTGGGCCCGTTACGCCTTGTAACCGCTTGTAAGCTTAAGCAATCCTATACCCTTAACCAGACAGAGATGGTGAATCGATCAATGCAAGGCAATTATTCCATGTCTGAATGCTCCTCGCTATAATTGTCGCTGGGCTTAGGTCTTTGAATAAAGGATTTTCAAGAGTCTTCTTTACTAATGCTGACTTGTAAACTTTTCCAACAAAACAAGTTCGCCGCAACACTTGTTAGAAATACTCCCTGTCTCGAAAGTACTCGTGAAAGCTTCTAGAACATAGGGCAAACCCATTTCAGTTTCACAATTATTTTCCTTAACAATCTGGTCATTCTCCTTCGTAGCCATTACTGCCCCGCATGTTAAGAATAAAACCACTAGTACGGAATAAACATTAAGGCTTGCCATACCGCTCGAATTTGATGTACTAGTTAAATTTGGTTCGTAAAATTAATTTTGAACAAGATTTGCAGGGAAAAAATGGCATTTATAGGAAGTGTTATAACCACATTGGACTAGAATACGTTACAATAAAAGAAAATATTCAATATTTCAGTTTAATTAGAACATGCAATATTTCAGTTTAATTTGCATTATTTTTAATTACTACAAATCTAAATATTAATTCAAAGACACACATTTGTACTTCCCTTTATAATTCTTAAATGGAATTAAACGGATCACGAAAATAAGGTTCAATAAAGATGATTATGTCATACATGTGTTTCACCGTTGAAATTGGGATTGAACTATTACGTCCACACCAAACCAAACACCTGGACGATAATATGGAGGAAACAACATATGGAAAAAGTAATACGGGATATGTTACACTTGCATTACAGGCACACATGTTCGTTATGTGTGTCGTACTAATTTTCTAATTTTTTGAAGTTGTGTACGCACTTGTTATGTTTATGGTTAAAAATTCACGTGTATCTCAAAATTGAATGAGCTATACCAGATTCCTCTGCCAGTGGTATGGATGTGGCACAATATAGAAATAATTATGCGAACCGCAAATTCTTATAACATTGTTGTTGTTAAAAAGTTTTTAAAACACTTATCATATTTGTAAAATGGAAAATGGCAACTGAATGATTGAAATTCAAAATTAATACATCAAAAAATTTTCTCGTTCTGAAATAAGACGATGTTTGTCTTTATCGTGGGATTCCAATTCTGTTTTTGTATTCTTCGTTCTACATTAACTTCTTCGGTGTGAGTGTGCTAACCAAATTTTACTGGAATATGAATGGAAGCTTTTAGTGGGATGTGTAATGGACCTTAGAAACTGAAAAATTCTCTTAGAGAGTTAAATTGGAAACAACAAACGATGTTACATTTCTATAACTCTCGTAGGTACTGCCCAAATAATAGATAGGATTTTATTTTTATATAAATTGAACCTTTTTAATAGGGATAATATGGGACATATGTCGCCGACATATTTGGAGTTTCATTCTCGATCTTGATAAAAAAAAGTAATCTAAAGACAAAAGAATAAGGAAATCAAGTTAAGACTTTGAAGCGTTACATCACTTTCAACGAGGATTTCATGATTGCCTCTCCTCAACGTAAAAGAAAGAGGTCATAACTATTAGATAAGTATCGAAGGAGTGAAAATGGAAAATAAAACAAAGGAGTCCATAGGCAAGGAATAATTACAAATTGTAGTGCATGTCCCTTGGAGGATATTTCCTGGCACGATATATGTCTTTTCACAACTTCGAGAAGTCGAGGTTTTTCTTCCCTTAAAGCCAATGCGAATTTATATTGTATAAAGACTTTCAAGGAATCGAGATTGTATCAATTCCAAACCACGCTAGAACATTCCAATTCCGCATTATTTAAATGAACTTAACGTTTATAATAATGATATTTGCATCAGTTTAAACAATGTGAAACAATATCTAGTGCTCGATTTGAGATGGTTACCGACTTTCAATGCTTTAAAGTTAAAAATAATTGCATGTATAAAATCATAGTGTATTAAGTAATGGCTTCTCTAGAATCATTTAATTTTCTTAGAACTCAATATAATTTAACTTGGATTAAATTTAATGACACATTTTAATGAAACTTTCGGAACAATATCAAAAATAAAGACAAAAGAACAATTTTGGGCCCGTTACACCTTGTAACCGCTTGTTAGCTTAAGCAATCATATACCCTTAAGCAAACAGAGATGGTGAATCGATCAATGCAAGGCAATTATTCCATGTCTGAATGCTCCTCGCTATAATTGTCGCTGGGCTTAGGTCTTTGAATAAAGGATTTTCAAGAGTCTTCTTTACTAATGCTGACTTGTAAACTTTTCCAACACAACAAGTTCGCCGCAACACTTGTTAGAAATACTCCCTGTCTCGACAGTACTCGTGAAAGCTTCTAGAACATAGGGCAAACCCATTTCAGTTTCACAATTATTTTCCTTAACAATCTAGTCATTCTCCTTCGTAGCCATTACTGCCCCGCATGTTAAGAATAAAACCACTAGTACGGAATAAACATTAAGGCTTGCCATACCGCTCGAATTTGATGTTACTAGTTAAATTTGGTTCGTAAAATTAATTTCGAACAAGATTTGCAGGGAAAAAACTGGCATTTATAAGAAGTGTTATAACCACATTGGACTAGAATACGTTACAATAAAAGAAAACATTCAATATTTCAGTTTAATTAGAACATGCAATATTTCAGTTTAATTTGCATTATTTTTAATTACTACAAATCTAAATATTAATTCAAAGACACACATTTGTACTTCCCTTTATAATTCTTAAATGGAATTAAACGGATCACGAAAATAAGGTTCAATAAAGATGATTATGTCATACATGTGTTTCACCGTTGAAATTGGGATTGAACTATTACGTCCACACCAAACCAAACACCTGGACGATAATATGGAGGAAACAACATATGGAAAAAGTAATACGGGATATGTTACACTTGCATTACAGGCACACATGTTCGTTATGTGTGTCGTACTAATTTTCTAATTTTTTGAAGTTGTGTACGCACTTGTTATGTTTATGGTTAAAAATTCACGTGTATCTCAAAATTGAATGAGCTATACCAGATTCCTCTGCCAGTGGTATGGATGTGGCACAATATAGAAATAATTATGCGAACCGCAAATTCTTATAACATTGTTGTTGTTAAAAAGTTTTTAAAACACTTATCATATTTGTAAAATGGAAAATGGCAACTGAATGATTGAAATTCAAAATTAATACATCAAAAAATTTTCTCGTTCTGAAAATAAGACGATGTTTGTCTTTATCGTGGGATTCCAATTCTGTTTTTGTATTCTTCGTTCTACATTAACTTTTTCGGTGTGAGTGTGCTAACCAAATTTTACTGGAATATGAATGGAAGCTTTTAGTGGGATGTGTAATGGACCTTAGAAACTGAAAAATTCTCTTAGAGAGTTAAATTGGAAACAACAATCGATGTTACATTTCTATAACTCTCGTAGGTACTGCCCAAATAATAGATAGGATTTTATTTTTATATAAATTGAACCTTTTTAATAGGGATAATATGGGACATATGTCGCCGACATATTTGGAGTTTCATTCTCGATCTTGATAAAAAAAAGTAATCTAAAGACAAAAGAATAAGGAAATCAAGTTAAGACTTTGAAGCGTTACATCACTTTCAACGAGGATTTCATGATTGCCTCTCTTCAACGTAAAAGAAAGAGGTCATAACTATTAGATAAGTATCGAAGGAGTGAAAATGGAAAATAAAACAAAGGAGTCCATAGGCAAGGAATAATTACAAATTGTAGTGCATGTCCCTTGGAGGATATTTCCTGGCACGATATATGTCTTTTCACAACTTCGAGAAGTCGAGGTTTTTCTTCCCTTAAAGCCAATGCGAATTTATATTGTATAAAGACTTTCAAGGAATCGAGATTGTATCAATTCCAAACCACGCTAGAACATTCCAATTCCGCATTATTTAAATGAACTTAACGTTTATAATAATGATATTTGCATCAGTTTAAACAATGTGAAACAATATCTAGTGCTCGATTTGAGATGGTTACCGACTTTCAATGCTTTAAAGTTAAAAATAATTGCATGTATAAAATCATAGTGTATTAAGTAATGGCTTCTCTAGAATCATTTAATTTTCTTAGAGCTCAATATAATTTAACTTGGATTAAATTTAATGACACATTTTAATGAAACTTTCGGAACAATATCAAAAATAAAGACAAAAGAACAATTTTGGGCCCGTTACACCTTGTAACCGCTTGTTAGCTTAAGCAATCATATACCCTTAAGCAAACAGAGATGGTGAATCGATCAATGCAAGGCAATTATTCCATGTCTGAATGCTCCTCGCTATAATTGTCGCTGGGCTTAGGTCTTTGAATAAAGGATTTTCAAGAGTCTTCTTTACTAATGCTGACTTGTAAACTTTTCCAACACAACAAGTTCGCCGCAACACTTGTTAGAAATACTCCCTGTCTCGACAGTACTCGTGAAAGCTTCTAGAACATAGGGCAAACCCATTTCAGTTTCACAATTATTTTCCTTAACAATCTGGTCATTCTCCTTCGTAGCCATTACTGCCCCGCATGTTAAGAATAAAACCACTAGTACGGAATAAACATTAAGGCTTGCCATACCGCTCGAATTTGATGTCACTAGTTAAATTTGGTTCGTAAAATTAATTTCGAACAAGATTTGCAGGGAAAAAACTGGCATTTATAAGAAGTGTTATAACCACATTGGACTAGAATACGTTACAATAAAAGAAAACATTCAATATTTCAGTTTAATTAGAACATGCAATATTTCAGTTTAATTTGCATTAATTTTAATTACTACAAATCTAAATATTAATTCAAAGACACACATTTGTACTTCCCTTTATAATTCTTAAATGGAATTAAACGGATCACGAAAATAAGGTTCAATAAAGATGATTATGTCATACATGTGTTTCACCGTTGAAATTGGGATTGAACTATTACGTCCACACCAAACCAAACACCTAGACGATAATATGGAGGAAACAACATATGGAAAAAGCAATACCGGATATAGTACACTTGCATTACAGGCACACATGTTCGTTTGTGTGTCGTGCTAATTTTCTAATTTTTTGAAGTTGTGTACGCACTTGTTATGTTTATGGTTAAAAATTCACGTGTATCTCAAAATTGAATGAGGCATACCAGATTCCTCTGCCAGTGGCATGGATGTGGCATAATATAGAAATAATTATGCGAACCGCAAAATCTTATAACATTGTTGTTGTTAAAAAGTTTTTAAAACACTTATCATATTTGTAAAATGGAAAATGGAAACTGAATGATTGAAATTCAAAATTAATGCATCAAAAATTTTTCTCGTTCTAAAAGTATGGCGATGTTTCTCTTTATCGTGGGATTCCAATTCTATTTTTGTATTCTTCGTTCTACACTCACTTTTTCGGTGTGAGCGTTCCGACCGAATTTTACTGGAATATGAATGGAGGCTTTTAGTGGGATGTGTAATGGACCTTAGAAACCAAAAAATTCTCTTAGAGCGTTAAATTGGAAACAACAAACAATGTTACATTTCTATAACTCTCGTAGGTATTGCCCAAATAATAGATAGGATTTTGTTTTTATATAAATTGAACCTTTTTAATAGGGATAATATGGGACGTACGTCGCCGACATATTTGGAGTTTCATTCTCGATCTTGATAAATAAAAGTAATCTAAAGACAAAAGAATAAGGAAATCAAGTTAAGACTTTGAAGCGTTACATCACTTTCAACGAGGATTTCATGATTGCCTCTCCTCAATGTAAAAGAAAGAGGTCATAACTATTAGATAAGTATGGAAGGAGTGAAAATGGAAAATGAAACAAAGGAGTCCATAGGCAAGGAATAATTACAAATTATAGTGCATGTCCTGTGGAGGATCTCTCCTGGCACGATATATGTCTTTTCACAATTTCGAGAAGTCGGGGTTTTTCTTCCCTTAAAGCCAATGAAATTTTATATTGTATAAAGACTTTCAAGGAATCGAGATTGTATCAATTCCAAACCACGCTAGAACATTCCAATTCCGCATTATTGAAATGAACTTAATGTTTATAATAATGATATTTGTGTCAATTTAAACAATGTGAAACAATATCTAGTGATCGATTTGAGATGGTTACCGAGTTCCAATGCTATAAAGTTAAAAATAATGGTATGTATAAAATCATAGTGTATTAAGTAATGGCTTCTCTAGAACCATTTAATTTTCTTAGGACTCAATATAATTTAACTTGGCTTAAATTTAATGACACATTTTAAAGAAGCTTTCGGAACAATATCAAAATAAAGACAAAAGAACAATTTTGGGCCCGTAACATCTTGTAACCGTTTGTTAGCTTAAGCAATCATATATCATTAAGCGGATGGAGATGGTGAATCGATCATTGCAAGGCACTGATTCCATGTCTGAATGCTCTTCGCTATAATTGTCGCTAGGCTTAGGTCTTTGAATAGAGGATTTTCAAGAGTCCTCTTTACTAATGCTGAGTGTCAAACTTTTCCCAACACAACAAGTTCGCCGCAACACTTGTTAGAAATACTCCCTCTCTCGAAAATACTCCTGAAAGCTTCTAGAACACAAGGCAAACCCATTTTAGTTTCACAATTATTTTCCCTAATAATCTGGCCGTTCTCCTTCGTAGCCATTACTGCCCCGCAAGTTAAGAATAAATCCTCTAGTACGGAATAAACATTAAGGTTTGCCATACCGCTGAAATCTAATCTTACTAGTTAAATTTGGTTCGTAAAATTAATTTCGAACAAGATTTGCAGGGGAAAAAATGGCATTTATAGGAAGTGTTATAACCACATTGGACTAGAATACGTTACAATAAAAGAAAACATTCAATATTTCAGTTTAATTAGAACATGCAATATTTCAGTTTAATTTGCATTAATTTTAATTACTACAAATCTAAATATTAATTCAAAGACACACATTTGTACTTCCCTTTATAATTCTTAAATGGAATTAAACGGATCACGAAAATAAGGTTCAATAAAGATGATTATGTCATACATGTGTTTCACCGTTGAAATTGGGATTGAACTATTACGTCCACACCTAACCAAACACCTGGACGATAATATGGAGGAAACAACATATGGAAAAAGCAATACCGGATATAGTACACTTGCATTACAGGCACACATGTTCGTTATGTGTGTCGTACTAATTTTCTAATTTTTTGATGTTGTGTACGCACTTGTTATGTTTATGGTTAAAAATTCACGTGTATCTCAAAATTGAATGAGGCATACCAGATTCCTCTGCCAGTGGCATGGATGTGGCACAATATAGAAATAATTATGCGAACCGCAAAATCTTATAACATTGTTGTTGTTAAAAAGTTTTTAAAACACTTATCATATTTGTAAAATGGAAAATGGCAACTGAATGATTGAAATTCAAAATTAATGCATCAAAAATTTTTCTCGTTCTAAAAGTATGGCGATGTTTCTCTTTATCGTGGGATTCCAATTCTGTTTTTGTATTCTTCGTTCTACACTCACTTTTTCGGTGTGAGCGTTCCGACCGAATTTTTCTGGAATATGTGTGACAGCCCAAAATTGACCCTAGTCGGGAAGTGGTTTCGGGACCACTAAACCGAGTCATAAAAATAATTAACCGTCATAATTGATGCTCATTATATGTACATGTGCATGTGTGAAAATTTCGTGTTTGAATTTTGTTAATTGTAAGTGAATTTTATCAAATAGGACTTATGTGAGAAAATTTTGAAATGTGCTAGGCAAATGCAAAGTGGCCTATTAATGCATATTGTGAAAATGATGGGTTTGCATGTCAATTTACCCAAATTAAGGCATAGTGGCCGGCCATGCTATGAGTGGAAACATGTCACAAACATGTTATGTTAGTGAGGTATGTTAGGAAAAATAAAATAAGGAGTATGGGTAATAAAGAAATGGAAACAAAAAAAAAGTGTGTGGTTGTTTCCCCCCCCCATTGCCGTGAGTTAAAGAAAAGAAAAGAAAAATTTTGTTCATCCTTTTTCATCTTCTTTTGGCCGAAAATTCTAAGGAAGGAGGAAGGAGTTCTTGCTTCATGTTTGGTTTGGAAGAGGATTAGGAGGAGGTTTGGCCATACTTGTATCTAGATCAAGGTATGTTTGAGGTTGTGCCATGAGATTCATGCATGTTTTTAGTTGCTAGCTTGAGTTCTAATTAGCCCATGGTTCAAATCTTTGCTATGTCATGGGGATGATATTCGGCCTAGGTGGATTTTGTGTTAATGCCATTGCATGCTAAATATGAAGCTTGTTAATGATGCGTGTGATGGTGGATTGATGATTCTTGAATCTTCTTTTTAGCATTTTTGAGTGAGAACATATGTGCATTGGTTGCTAGATGGAGAAGAATCGACTAGCAAGTTGTGTGCTAAGGCCGAATATAATTTTTGTATATTAATGAGTAATGCATGTGTTAAATTGATGGAAAGGGAGAGGATGCTTTACTAGTGTATATATGTGTGTATTAGCCAAGTTTTGAACTTGAAACAAAATGGTGTTTAGTCAATACAAGTAACCATACTTGTAGAATGTATTAAGTGTTGCAATCGGCCCCAACATAGACATGTATGTTCGGCCACATGAATAAGTACATAAGCTATGTGTATGTTCGGCCATAGGTAGCCTATTGATGGCTTTAGCTTGACTTAGAAAATTCAGCTAAGGGGAAATATTAGCTAGTATGTTGAATTCGATTCGTGATTTCGTACACATGTGACTCTAATGTCTAATGTATATATGGGCTAAGTACCTTGAGCTTCTCTTTTGATGTTCGAATGAATTGTATGAAATTGCTTGATGTGATTAAAAATGCGTATGACCATTGTGTATTTGAGCTAAAAGGGTGGCCATATGACCTATCAAACTCCTTGTCATATTCGGCCATAAGCTAGCAAAATGAGACTTTAATGAGTTAAATTTGTTTGAATTAGCTCAAGAGCTTAGAGGACCCCAGTTGGATAAGGGAAAGGAAAAAGTGGTCGAGTAGCCATCGGAATCGTTCGACAACATCCGAGGTAAGTTCTTGAGTAAAAGAGCTTAAATTATGGTTTGATTAGATCATGTTTTAAGCAAATCAAAATCATGCTCTTTGTGTGTGGCTATTGAGCCGAAATTGCAAGAATGATAAGTGTCTTGTGTTTGAGTTTTGCTAACGAAAACGAAATACGAATGTGCCATGATTTATTGTTAAATGTGCATGGTTATTTGAATGATGTCCGGGCTAAGTCCCAAAGGCTTTGTGCTAAGTGACCATATCCGGACTAAGATCCGAAGGCATTTGTACGAGATACTAAATTCGGACTCAGATCCGAAGGCATTTGTGCGAGATACTAATTCCGGGCTAAGCCCGAAGGCATTTGTGCGAGTTACTAAATCCGGGTTAAGTCTCGAAGGCATTTGTGCGAGTTACTATAACCGGGCTATGTCCCGAAGGCATTTGAACGAGTAGCTATATCCGGTTAAATTTCGAAGGTACGTGATTTGGGAATGAATGATCTTGCTGTAAAAATTTCAGTTAATACGCTTGAAACATCCCAACATTAAGGTATGTTTCGTATGTGCTTTGAATTAGTTGAGCCCTTACAAATAAGTATTCGCTCAGTTGATAAATGAGCTACCGGCCTTTGGCTAAGTTGATCTTTGTGTATGAATAAAAGGGTTGGTAATGTGAAGTAAGTATGATATTGAAAAATTGTGCCTATGAAATTATCCGTTTAGCTACATGAATGCTATACTTTTGTTGTGCTGGAATCCCTTGCTCAAAACTTACTAAGCATAAATTGCTTACTCCGTCTCCTTGATTCTCTGTTTTATAGATTTTGGTTCTCCAGCTATCGGACTCGGGATTTTGAAGTCGAAGTCGCCCACACTATCAAAGCCCCCCCCCCCTTTTGGTACAATTTTGGTTGAACTTCGAAATGGCATGTATAGGACTACCCTTTTTGTTGGGGGTCATGGACCCTTTGGACTTGTATAATTTTGGATAGCCATGCGAAAATGGCTTATATATGTTTGAGTATAATGTTATAATCATTTGGTATGGATATGGTTATTGAGAGGTGTGGATATGCTTAACAAGGATTGGCCATGGGAATGGTTAATCACTATCATAATTTGTGCTATTTATGCTAAAAGGGCTAGTTGAATCATGGAAACTATGAAATAGGTAAAGTCTACCTTAAAGGCAGATGCTGACAGCAGCAGTGATGTAGATTTGGAAAATCACTAAAAATAGTAGGAAGGGAATTAAATAGTGAATAAATTATGTAAACGAACCTTGATTAATCTATTTTCATAGGAAAGTAACGAAACGATCATATGGACAGTATGTTAAGAGATATTCAGGTTCTCGTAAGACAGGGCCAGAACGGTTTCTGGATTCCCTGTTTCGACTTTGAAATTTCATTATAAATTAACCAGAGATAATTAGGAGTCATGCCATATATGTATAAATTCCTCTTTGAGTCTAGTTTCTATAGAAACAAACGACATCAGTATTGAAGCCCTGTACAGGGAGATATCCAAGTCGTAATGCGCAAAGGTCAGTGTAGTCGATCCCTGTAACATGGGAGACTTTGACTAATAAACTGTACTAATTGGCCCAACCAAAAATTCTAGAAACAAATATATAGATGGGAATATGAGTCTAGTTTCAGGGAAAATTTACAGAACTGGATTCCGAGTTTCTGAACTCAAGATATGATTTTTAAAGCGACTAGTATACAGATTGGCAGTGTCTGGGAAATTTTTTTTATAAGTGGTTTAAAGTCTGTTAACACCTCGTGTTCGACTCCGGTGACGGTCTCGGGTTCGGGGTGTTACAATATGAATGGAAGCTTTTAGTGGGATGTGTAATGGACCTTAGAAACTGAAAAATTCTCTTAGAGAGTTAAATTGGAAACAACAAACGATGTTACATTTCTATAACTCTCGTAGGTATTGCCCAAATAATAGATAGGATTTTGTTTTTATATAAATTGAACCTTTTTAATAGGGATAATATGGGACGTACGTCGCCGACATATTTGGAGTTTCATTCTCGATCTTGATAAATAAAAGTAATCTAAAGACAAAAGAATAAGGAAATCAAGTTAAGACTTTGAAGCGTTACATCACTTTCAACGAGGATTTCATGATTGCCTCTCCTCAACGTAAAAGAAAGAGGTCATAACTATTAGATAAGTATGGAAGGAGTGAAAATGGAAAATGAAACAAAGGAGTCCATAGGCAAGGAATAATTACAAATTGTAGTGCATGTCCTGTGGAGGATCTTTCCTGGCACGATATATGTCTTTTCACAATTTCGAGAAGTCGAGGTTTTTCTTCCCTTAAAGCCAATGAAAATTTATATTGTATAAAGACTTTCAAGGAATCGAGATTGTATCAATTCCAAACCACGCTAGAACATTCCAATTCCGCATTATTGAAATGAACTTAACGTTTATAATAATGATAGTTTTGTCAATTTAAACAATGTGAAACAATATCTAGTGATCGATTTGAGATGGTTACCGAGTTCGAATGGTATAAAGTTAAAAATAATGGCATGTATAAAATCATAGTGTATTAATGGCTTCTCTAGAACCATTTAATTTTCTTAGGACTCAATATAATTTAACTTGGCTTAAATTTAATGTCACATTTTAAAGAAGCTTTCGGAACAATATCAAAATAAAGACAAAAGAACAATTTTGGGCCCGTAACATCTTGTAACCGTTTGTTAGCTTAAGCAATCATATATCATTAAGCTGATGGAGATAGTGAATCGATCATTGCAAGGCAATGATTCCATGTCTGAATGTTCTTCGCTATAATTGTCGTTAGGCTTAGGTCTTTGAATAGAGGATTTTCAAGAGTCCTCTTTACTAATGCTGAGTGGCAAACTTTTCCCAACACAACAAGTTCACCGCAACACTTGTTAGAAATACTCCCTCTCTCGAAAATACTCCTGAAAGCTTCTAGAACACAAGGAAAACCCATTTTAGTTTCACAATTATTTTCCTTAATAATCTGGTCGTTCTCCTTCGTAGCCATTACTGCCCGGCAAGTTAAGAATAAAACCACTAGTACAGAATAAACATTAAGGCTTGCCATACCGCTCGAATCTGATGTTACTAGTTAAATTTTGTTCTTAAAATTAATTTCGAACAAGATTTGCAGGGAAAAAATGGCATTTATAGGAAGTGTTATAACCACATTGGACTAGAATACGTTACAATAAAAGAAAACATTCAATATTTCAGTTTAATTAGAACATTCAATATTTCAGTTTAATTTGCATTAATTCTAATTACTACAAATCTAAATATTAATTCAAAGACACACATTTATACTTCCCTTTATAATTCTTAAATGGCATTAAACGGATCACGAAAATAAGGCTCAATAAAGAAGATTATGTCGTACATGTGTTTCACCGTTGAAACTGCGATTGATCTATTACGTCCACTCCAAACCAAACACTTGGACAATAATATGGAGGAAACAACATTGGAAAAACCAATACGGGATATAGTACACTTGCATTACAAGCACACATGTTCGTTATGTGTGTCGTCCTATTTTTCTAATTTTTTGAAGTTGTGTACGCACTTGTTATGTTGATGGTTAAAAATTAACATGTATCTCAAAATTGAATGAGCCATACCAGATACCTCTGCCAGTGGTATGGATGTGGCACAATATAGAAATAATTATGCGAACCGCAAAATCTTATAACTTTGTTGTTGTTAAAAAGTTTTTATAACACTTATCATATTTTTAAAATGGAAAATGGCAAATGAATGATTGAAATTCAAAATTAATACATCAAAAATATTTCTCGTTCTGAAATTAAGACGATGTTTGTCTTTATCGTGGGACTCCAATTTGGTTTTTGTATTCTTCGTTCTACGTTAACTTTTTAGGTGCGAGCGTTCCGACCCAATTTTACTGGAATATGAATGGAAGCTTTTAGTGGGATATGTAATGGACCTTGGAAAATGAAAAATTCTCTTAAAGGGTTAAATTTGAAACAACAAATGATGTTAAGTTTCTATAACACTCGTAGGTATTGCCCATATAATGGATAGGATTTTGTTTTTATATATATTGAACCTTTTTTAAGAGGGAGAATGTGGGACGTACGTCGCCGACATATTTGGAGTTTCATTCTCGATCTTGATAAAAAAAGTAATCTAAAGACAGAAGAATAAGGAAATCAAATTAAGACTTTGAAGCGATACATCACGTCCGACGAGGATTTCAAGATTGCCTCTCCTCTACGGAAAAGAAAGAGGTCATAACTATTAGATAAGTATCGAAGTAGTGAAAATTGAAAATGAAACAAAGGATTCCATAGGCAAGGAAGTATTACAAATAATAGTGCATGTCCCTTGGAGGATATTTCCTTGCACGATATGTGTCTTTTCACAACTTCGAGAAGTCGAGGTTTTTCTTCCCTCAAAGCCAATTCGAATTTATATTGTATAAAGACTTTCAAGGAATCAAGATTGTTTCAATTCCACACCAGTCTAGAACATTCAAATTCCACATTATTGAAATGAACTTAACATTCATAATAATGATATTTGTGTCAGTTTAAACAATGTGCAACAATATCTAGTGCTCGATTTGAGATGGTTACCGACTTCCAATGCTTAAAAGTTAAAAATAATGGCATGTATAAAATCATAGTGTATTAAGTAATGGCTTCTCTAGAATCATTTAATTTTCTTAGAACTCAATATAATTTATCTTGGCTTAAATTTAATGACACATTTTAATGAAGCTTTCGGAACAATATCAAAAATAAAGACAAAAGAACAATTTTGGGCCCATTACGTCTTGTAACCGTTTGTTAGCTTAAGCAATCATATACCCTTAAGTAGATGGAGATGGTGAATCGATCGATCCAAGGCAATTATTCCATGTCTGAATGCTCTTCGCTATAATTGTCGCTGGGCTTAGGTCTTTGAATAGAGGATTTTCAAGAGTCCTCTTTACTAATGCTGAGTGGCAAACATTTCCCAACACAACAAGTTCGCCGCAACACTTGTTAGAAATACTCCCTATCTCGAAAATACTCGTGAAAGCTTCTAGAACACAGGGCAAACCCATTTTAGTTTCACAATTATTTGGTCGTTCTCCTTGGTAGCCATTACTGCCCTGCAAGTTAAGAATAAAACCACTAGTACGGAATAAACATTAAGGCTTGCCATACCACTCGAATCTGATGTTACTAGGTAAATTTGGTTCGTAAAATTAATTTCGAACAAGATTTGCAGGGAAACAAACTGGCATTTATAGGAAGTGTTATAACCACATTGGACTAGAATACGTTACAGTAAAAGAAAACTTTCAATATTTCAGTTTAATTAGAACATTCAATATTTCAGTTTA
Organism: Gossypium hirsutum; assembly: GCF_007990345.1. Lineage (NCBI taxonomy): Eukaryota > Viridiplantae > Streptophyta > Magnoliopsida > Malvales > Malvaceae > Gossypium > Gossypium hirsutum. The sequence goes on along the minus strand of NC_053441.1, from coordinate 52,010,551 downwards.
ATTTGTATTAATTTTAATTACTACAAATCTAAATATTAATTCAAAGACACACATTTATACTTCCCTTTGTAATTCTTAAATGGCATTAAACGGATCACGAATATAAGGTTCAATAAAGTTGATTATGTCGTACATGTGTTTTACCGTTGAAACTTGGATTGAACTATTACGTCCACACCAAACCAAACACCTGGATGATAATATGGAGGAAACGACATATGGAAAAAGCAATACGGGATATAGTACACTTGCATTACAGGCACTCATATTCGTTATGTGTGGTCCTATTTTTCTAATTTTTTGAAGTTGTGTATGCACTTGTTATGTTGATGGTTAAAAATTCACGTGTAGCTCAAAATTGAATGAGCTATACCAGATTCCTCTACCAGTGGTATAGATGAGGCACAATATAGAAATAATTCTGCGAACCGAGAAATCTTATAACTTTGTTGTTGTTAAAAAGTTTTTATAACACTTATCATATTTGTAAAATGGAAAATGGCAACTGAATGATTGAAATTCAAAATTAATACATAGAAAATTTTTGTCGTTCCGAAATTAAGACGATGTTTGTCTTTATCGTGGGATTCCAATTCGGTTTTTGTATTCTTCGTTCTACGTTAACGTTTTCGGTGTGAACGTTCTGACCCAATTTTACTGGAATATGAATGGAAGCTTTTAGTGGGATGTGTAATGGACCTTAGAAAGTGAAAGATTCTCTTAGATTGATAAATTGGAAACAATAAATGATGTTACATTTCTATAACTCTCGTAGGTATTTCCCAAATAATGGATAGGATTTTGTTTTTATATAAATTGAACCTTTTTAATAGGGAGAATGTGGGACGTACGTCGCCGACATATTTGGAGTTTCATTCTCGATCTTGATAAAAAAATGTAATCTAAAGACAAAAGTATAAGGAAATCAAGTTAAGACTATAAAGCATTACATCACTTTCAACGAGGATTTCACGATTGCCTCTCCTCTACGTAAAAGAAAGAGGTCATAACTATTAGATAAGTATCGAAGGAGTGAAAATGGAAAATGAAACAAAGGAGTCCATAGGCAAGGAACAATTACAAATTATAGTGCATGTCCGTTGAAGGATGTTTCCTGGCACGATATATGTCTTTTCACAATTTCGAGAAGTCGAGGTTTTTCTTCCCTTAAAGGCAGTGAGAATTTATATTGTATAAAGACTTTCAAGGAATCGAGATTGTGTCAGTTTAAACAATGTGAAACAATATCTAGTGCTCGATTTGAGATGGTTACCGAGTTCAAATGCTGTAAAGGTAAAAACAATGGCATGTATAAAATTATAGTGTATTAAGTAATGGCTTCTCTAGAGCCATTTAATTTTCTTAGAACTCAATATAATTTAACTTGGCTTAAATTTAATGACACATTTTAATGAAGCTTTCGAAACAATATAAAAAATAAAGACAAAAGAAGGGCCCGTTACGTCTTGTAACCGTTTATTAGCTTAAGCAATCATATACCCTTAAGCAGACGGAGATGGTGAATCGATCAATGCAAGGCAATTATTCCATGTCTGAATGCTCTTCCTATAATTGTCGCTGGGCTTATGTCTTTGGATAGGGGATTTTCAAGAGTCCTCTTTACTAAAGCTGAGTGGCAAAATTTTCCCAACACAACAAGTTCGCCGCATCACTTGTTTGAAATACTCCCTGTCTCGAAAATATTCGTGAAAGCTTCTAGAACACAGGGCAAACCCATTTTAGTTTCACAATTATTTTCCTTAATAATTTGGTCGTTCTCCTTTGTAGCCATTACTGCCCCGCAAGTTAAGAATAAAACCACTAGAACGGAATAAACATTAAGGCTTGCCATACCACTCGAATCTGATGTTACTAGTTAAATTTGGTTCGTAAAATTAATTTCGAACAAGATTTGCAGGGAAAAAAACTGGCATTTATAGGAAGTGTTGTAACCACATTGGAATAGAATACGTTACAATGAAAGAAAACATTCAATATTTCAGTTTAATTAGAACATTCACTATTTCAGTTTAATTTGCATTAATTTTAATTACTACAAATCTAAATATTAATGCAAAGACACATATTTATACTTCCCTTTATAATTCTTAAATGGCATTAAACGAATCACAAAAATAATGCTCAATAATGATGATTATGTCCTACATGTGTTTCACCATTGAAACTAGGATTGAACAATTACGTCCACTCCAAACCAAACACTTGGACGATAATATGGAGGAAACAACATATGGAAAAACCAATATGGGAGATAGTACACTTGCATTATAGGCACACATATTCGTTATGTGCGTCATCCTATTTTTCTAATTTTTTGACGTTGTGTACGCACTTGTTATGTTGATGGTTAAAAATTCACGTGTATCTCAAAATTGAATGAGCTATACCAGATTCCTCTACTAGTGGTATGGATGTGACACAATATAGAAATAATAATGCGAACCGCAAAATCTTATAACTTTGTTGTTGTTAAAAAGTTTTTATAACACTTATCATATTTGTAAAATAGAAAATGGCGAATGGATGATTGAAATTCAAAATTAATAGATCAAAAATATTTCTCATTCTGAAATTAAGACGTTGTTTGTCTTTATCCTGGGACTCCAATTTGGTTATTGTATTCTTCATTCTACGTTAACTTTTTAGGTGCGAGCGTTCCGACCCAATTTTACTGGAATATGAATGGAAGCTTTTAGTGGGATATGTAATGGACCTTGGAAAATGAAAAATTCTCTTAGAGAGCTAAATTGGAAACAACAAATGATGTTACATTTCTATAACACTTTTAGGTATTGCCCATATAATGGATAGGATTTTGTTTTCATATAAAGTGAACCTTTTTTAATAGGGAGAATGTGGGATGTACGTCACCGACATATTTGGAGTTTCATTCTCAATCTTGATAAAAAAAGTAATCTAAAGACAGAAGAATAAGGAAATCAAGTTAAGACTTTGAAGCGATCCATCACGTTCGACGAGGATTTCAAGATTGCCTCTCCTCTACGGAAAAGAAAGAGGTCATAACTATTAGATAAGTATCGAAGGAGTGAAAATGGAAAATGAAACAATGGAGTCCATAGGCAAGGAACTATTACAAATAATAGTGCATGTCCCTTGGAAGATATTTCCTGACACGATATGTGTCTTTTCACAATTTCGAGAAGTCGAGGTTTTTCTTCCCTTAGAACCAATGCGGATTTATATTGTATAAAGACTTTCAAGGAATTGAGATTGTTTCAATTCCACACCACGCTAGAACATTCCAATCCCAGATTATTGAAATGAAATTAAGGTTTATAATAATGATATTTGTGTCAATTTAAACAATGTGAAACAATATCTAGTGCTTGATTTGAGAGGGTTACCGAGTTCCAATGCTATAAAGTTAAAAATAATGGCATGTATAAAATCATAGTGTATTATGTAATGGCTTCTCTAGAACCATTTAATTTTCTTAGAACTCAATATAATTTAACTTGGATTAAATTTAATGACACATTTTAATGAAGCTTTCGGAACAATATCAAAAATAAAGACAAAAGAACAATTTTGGTCCCGTTACGTCTTGTAACCGTTTGTTAGCTTAAGCAATCATATATCATTAAGTAGACGGAGATGGTGAATCGATCAATCCAAGGAAATTATTCCATGTCTGAATGCTCTTCGCTATAATTGTCGCTGGGCTTAGGTCTTTGAATAGAGGATTTTCAAGAGTCCTCTTTACTAATGCTGAGTGGCAAACTTTTCCCAACACAACAAGTTCGCCGCAACATTTGTTTGAAATACTCCCTGTCTCGAAAATACTCGTGAAAGCTTCTAAAACACAGGGCCAACCCATTTTTGTTTCACAATTATTTTCCTTAATAATCTGGTCATTCTCCTTCGTAGCCATTCCTGCCCCACAAGTTAAGAATAAAACCACTACTACGGAATAAACATTAAGGCTTGCCATACTGCTCGAATCTGATGTTAGTAGTTAAATTTAGTTCGTAAAATTAATCTCGAATAAGATTTGCAGGGAAAAAACTGGCATTTATAGGAAGTGTTATAACCACATTGGACTAGAATACGTTACAATAAAAGAAAACATTTAGTATTTCAATTTAATTTGAACATTCAATATTTCAGTTTAATTTGCATTAATTTTAATTACTACAAATCTAAATATTAATTCAAAGACACACATTTATACATTCCTTTATAATTCTTAAATGGCATTAAACGGATCACGAAAATAAGGTTCAATAAAGATGATTATGTCTTACATGTGTGTCACCGTTGAAACTGGGATTGAACTATTACGTCCGCTCCAAACCAAACACTTGGACGATAATATGGAGGAAATAACATATGGAAAAAGCAATATGGGATATAGTACACTTGCATTACAGGCACACATATTCATTATGTGTGTCGTCCTATTTTTCTAATTTTTTGAAGTTGTGTATGCACTTGTTATGTTGATGGTTAAAAATTCACGTGCATCTCAAAATTGAATGAGCTATACCATATTCCTCTGCCAGTGGTGTGGATGTGGCACAATATAGAAATAATTATGCGAACCTCAAAATCTTATAACTTTGTATCATATTTGTAAAATGGAAAATGGCAAATGAATGATTGAAATTCAAAATTAATAGATCAAAAATATTTCTCGTTCTGAAATTAAGACGCTGTTTGTCTTTATCGTGGGACTCCAATTCGGTTTTTGTATTCTCCTGGTGCGGTCGTTGAAAGCACAAAAAATATCCTATCCCTAATAAATAATAAAAAATAATAGTAAAAGGGATGTAGGGTCAAATCCTCAGGGACTGGACTTGGAACATATCTTGTTCCGTGAAATCTTAGGCAGAATCTTGCCCAAGAAAACTTGCGTGTATGAAAAAAATAAAATAAAAAATTAACAGAATTAAATGTTTGGGTTTGAAAATGAAAAATAAAATAAAAACAAAATTAAGAATATTGAATCGAAAATTAGAAAAATTAAAAATAGAATTGAGAGAAAGGAAATTCGTATGGGAGATTCCAGCCTCCAGTTGTCTCGTTCTGCCTTGGGTTCAATCCTCGGCTTTTAGATGATCCTTCCCAAACCGAATAAACCAGTTATAGTGGAAGAAGACGCCTACGACTACCAGCTCCAATGACTTAGACTTACGATGTGGTGGAACCTGACTCTAGCCAACAATCGCTTCTGTGGGATCGTCTTATGCTAGATCAACGCTTCTCAATGGCGAATCTCACCCCATTTTGTCTCTTGGGCTCGCCAACCTCTGACGCAGTAAGCTAATGAACCAATTGTGCAACCTTCCCAAAACATACAAAGCGGTCGCCTTTGCATACGTTGAAAAGCCTACTTCTTTAGAGACATGGACGGAAGCGTCAGCCCCGTAGTACGGAGAAACGATAAATACTTAGCGAGGAGGCTAAGTACGGATTCTAAGCCTCATGAACCCTTTTGGGGATTTTTGACAACCTTCAGCTAGATGAGTTTAGTGGCTCATGGTTGTGGTAGAAAAGAAAATAAATAAAATAAAAGTAAAGATTTTATTGAAAAGAAATATGAAAAGAATAAAAGCCTAGACTTTTGAGGAGAGAGTGTTTACAGAAAAAGATGGGATCCCCTTTTGAGTTACTTCACCCCCTATTTATAATGCTAGGGGAGATAGTCTAATCCTACTTAAATTCCTAAAAGATAAATACATTTAATTGAAGATAAATAAAGATAAAATAAAATCCTAAAAATAATCCTTAATAATTTTCTCAATATTAATTATCCTAATATAATAAAAATAGAGTGTAATAGAATAAAATATCTTCTTTTTGCATTTCAACCCTTGTGTCCTCCATGCTTGTACTTTTTGCACCAATTTTTCCTTGTGTCGCACATTGACCCATTTTATCTCTAAATTCATGCTTTTGGCCCTTAATTTTGCTTTTGCCTCAAATTTAGTCCCTATGATATAAAAGATCATAAATAGCTCAAATTAGCAGGATCATACTCAGAATAAATACATAATTAATACATAAAAATACGTTATTCTAGAGTGTTATCAAATCCCCCCAACTTAGCCCATGCTTCCCCTCAAGTATAGTTCCTATCTACTCTGAAAGTTAGATTCTGCCATAAAAGAAATACAACTCCAAATTTTTATAAAAATCAGTCAAAAATGCATATGAAAAATAAAGAGAACCCTAAGCTTGCTTTAAGTAAAACAAAAAAAGTTTTCCAATTAATACACACAAAAATTAGAATCAACTTGAATTATTTAATGAGAATTAGGTAAATTACCAAACCTACCAAGACACTCTATTTGTTTCCTCCTTTAGTCCCCAAATTATTTTTTTTTTGTTTTTTTTCTCTCTTTTTTTTATGCTTTAGGAATATACTGAACCTTTTGACGCAAAGAGAGATGATAGCCAACCACCCCACCCCGGTTACTCAGCCCAGCAAACTCCTAATTTATTATAATTTTTCTTAAGAACACATCAAACCTTTTGACACGAAGAGAGATGACAACCAGGCACCCCACCCTGGTTACTCAGCCCAACATGTTCTTAAAAATTAATTCCGATTAGCGGTGTTTTACCTAACACGTCACACAACCTTTTGACACGAAATAGGATGACAACCCAAGCACCCTACCCCGGTTACTCAGTCAGTCGCGTTTTTAAGCCGCACTCATAACCACGGAAACATTAAACGACATTTTAATAATAACTTTTTTTTATGAGGACTTTAGAGAAAAAATAATCAAGTGTCAAAAATAAGTTTCAGTAATTACCTTAATAGTCATCAACATATTTTAGCATGCAAACATATTAAGTGTCTACTTTGTATTTAAACTTGATCAATTTTACGAAAAGCAAGATAAAGTTAACTTTATGAATCACAATTATTTTTAGTCTGATAAGAATAAAACAGTGGAGATGGCATCAATTATGGAAAATTCGTAATTTTCTCAGAAAACAAGAATCATGCTTGTAGGTCAAACAATAGGCAATTCTTGGTAAAAATCTTGGGCATGAAAAGAGCCAGAAGATTCCAAAAAAATAAATATGGACAAAATAAAGCCTCAAGCAGCAACACCAGCCAAAAATAATCACAGCAACAGCGACAATAACCAAAATCACAGCAGAAAATGATAGTAATAACGAAGAGTACCTCCCCTACTGACCGTGTTGTTACTGTCGATCGCAAATGATGGCAATGAGCTCGGTCAGTTGCTGTCCAAAGGTTTCAAATCAGGCCTCAATGCGCTCTAAGCGTTGCTCAACGGTTTTCTTCGCATTTTCACTCTGTTTTATCTAAGCAAAAGAAGAAAAATTTATTAATATCCAAATAAGTAAAATAAAATAAAATAAAATAAAGTGATAAATAAAGTAAAAATAAAAATTGGGTTGCCTCCCAACAAGGGCTTGTTTAACGTTGTTAGCTCGACGCCGTTATTGGTTCTATGGTGGTTCCAAATGGATTTTCTTAACCATGTGATCTTGAAAATTCTTATAAAATGGCTTCAACCGCTGGCCATTGACTACAAATCGCCTTCCAGATTCTTTACTCTCTATTTCAACCGCTCCATGTGTGAACACTTTAGTAACAATAAAAGGTCTCTGCCATCGTGATCGAAGCTTACCTGGGAATAACTTTCACACGAAGTTATAAAGTAAATTTTTTTTCCTACCGAAAAATGCTTCTGAGCTATTCTCTTATCGTGAAACAACTTTGTCTTGTCTTTATAAATGTGAGCATTCTCGTAGGCATCATTGCGAATTTCTTCTAACTCTTGGATGTCTAATTTCCTTGCCTGTTCTGTGGGTTCTAACTCCAACTCTGGTGCCTGCATAACAGAAGGTAACAATTTAGTATTTGGAGATAATAATTCATTAACAAATTCAATTTCATCAAGTTCAGAATTATCTCCATAAATTGACTCAAAATTCTCTTCCACCAAAGAGTCAGTTATGTCAATACGATTTACGCTCAAGATTTCGCTTGGATGGCTAATGGCATTGTAGACATTAAACTTTACGATCTCCCCATCAAACTCCATCGTGAGAGTTCCACTTTGAACATCAATTTTAGTACTTGTTGTATTAAGGAACGGTCGACCCAACAGGAGATCTGAAGATCTAGGAGTTCTATCCTCCTCCATTTTGATCACATAAAAATCTGCAGGGAAAATAAGCTCGTTAACTTTTACCAGAACATCCTCAATGTCTCCTTCTAGATGCACAACAAACCTGTCCGCCAATTAAATTATAACACCTGTTTTTGTCAAAAAACCTGCGTTAAGTGATTCATAAATAGAATACGTCATTACATTTATAGAAGCCCCTAGATCACACATAGCCTTCTTGATTCCTAGATGGCCTATTTTGCATGGTATTGCAAACATGCCCCTATCCTTGTATTTTATCGGCATTTTCTGCTGTAACACTGTAAATGTAACACCCCGAACCCGAGACCGACACCGGAGTCGAACACGAGGTGTTAGCAGACTTTAAACCCCTTATAAAAAATATTTCCCAGACACTGCCAATCTGCGTACTAGTCGATTTAAAAATCATATCTTGAGTTTCACAACTCGAAAATCAGTTTCGTGATTTTTCCCTGAAACTAGACTCATATGCCCATCTACATATTTTTTCTAGAATTTTTGGTCAGGCCAATTAGTACAGTTTATTAGTCAAAGTCTCCCATGTTACAGGGATCGACTACCCTGACCTTTGCACATTACGACTTCGATATCTCCTTGTACAGGGCTCCAATACTGATGCCGTTTGTTTCTATAGAAACTAGACTCAGAGAGGAATCTATAAATATATTGTATGACTCCTAATTATCTCTGGTTAATTTATAATGAATTTCCAAAGTCGGAACAGGGAATCCAGAAACCGTTCTGGCCCTGTCTCACGAGAACCTGAATATCTCTTAACATACTGTCCGTATGATTGTTTCGTTACTTTCCTATGAAAGTAGATTCATCAAGGTTTGTTTACATAATTTATTCACTATTTAATTCCATTCCTACTATTTTAGTGATTTTCCAAATCTATATCACTGCTGCTGTCAGCATCTGCCTTTAAGGTAGACTTTACCTATTTCATGGTTTCCATGATTCAACTAGCCCTTTTTGCATAAATAGCACAATTTATGAAAGTGATTAACCATCCCCGTGGCCAATCCTTGTCAAGCATATCCACACCAAATGATTATAACATTATACTCAAACACATATAAGCCATTTTCGCATGGCTATCCAAAATTTATACAAGTCCAAAGGGTCCACGACCCACAACAAACGGGTAGTCCTATACATGCCATTTCGAAGTTCAACCAAAATTGTACCAAAAGGGGGGGGCTTTGATAGTGTGGGCGACTTTGACTTCAAGATCCCGAGTCCGATAGCTGGAGAACCAAATCTATAAAACAGAGGAGCAATGAAACGGAGTAAGCAATTTATGCTTAGTAAGTTTTGAGCAAGGAATTCCAGCACAACAAAAGTATAGCATTCATATAGCTAAACGGATAATTTCATATGCACAAATTTACGATATCGTACTTGCTTCACATTATCAACCCTTATGTACATACACAAAAGATCAACTCAGCCAAAGGCCGGTAGCTCGTTTATCAACTGAGCGAATACTTATTTGTAAGGGCTCAACTAAATTCAAGCACATACGAAACATACCTCAATGTTGGGATGTTTCGAGAGTATTAACTGGAATTTTACAGCAAGTTCATTCATTCCCAAATCACGTACCTTCGGAATTTAACCGGATATAGCTCCTCGTTCAAATGCCTTCGGGACATAGCCCGGTTATAGTAATTCGCACAAATGCCTTCGGGACTTAACCCGGATTTAGTAACTCGCACAAATGCCTTCGGGCTTAGCCCGGAATTAGTATCTCGCACAAATGCCTTCGGGCTTAGCCCGGAATTAATATCTCGCACAAATACCTTCGGGCTTAGCCCGGAATTAGTATCTCACACAAATGCCTTCGGGCTTAGCCCGGAATTAGTATCTCGCACAAATGCCTTCGGGCTTAGCCCGGAATTAGTATCTCGCACAAATGCCTTCGGATCTTAGTCCGGATATTGTCACTTAGCACAAGCCTTCGGGACTTAGCCCGGACATCATTCAAATAACCATGCACATTTAACAATAAATCATGGCCCATTCGTATTTCATTTTCGTTAGCAAAACTCAAACACAAGACATTTATCATTCTTGCAAATTCGGCTCAATAGCCACACAAAGAGCATGATTTTAATTTGCTTAAAACATGATCTAATCACATCATAATTTAAGCTCTCTTACTCAAGAACTTACCTCGGATGTCGTCGAACGATTCCGATGGCTATTCGGCCACTTTTTCCTTCCCTTTATCGGATTTATTTCCCCTTTGCTCTTGAGCTTAATTAAACAAATAAATTGATTTAATCATTTGAGCATCGAAAAGAGGAACATAAGGCACTTAGCCCATATTTATACATTGGACTTTAAAGTCACATACATGTGAAATCTTGCATCAACTCAACATATTAACCCACACTCCCCTTTAGCCGATTGTCCTAACCAAGATATAGGCATCAATATGTTTGCCTCTAACCGAATTCATGCAACGCCAATCCATCTCATGTGGCCGAATATGCATGTCTACTTTGAGGCCAAATTATATTCTTAGTACCACATATAAATGACATACATTTTACTAACTAATGCATTACATATTATAACTCAATATGCATCCATCATTTAGTCCATAACTAAACCACCACCATATATAAACATATACTTTGGGGTGATATATATTTGTATCATACCAATACATCATGTGCATATATATATATATACAAGAGCCGAATCACAAGGCTAATTATAGCCATCTCATATATTTTCATCCCATACCCGAATGTACAAGTACATTATAATAGCTTCCAACTTAATTCATCATAAATTTCCCCCTTTGCTCTCTTTTTTTTTCTTCATGGCCGAATGCTCCTTCTACTCCTTTTACCTTCACAAAGCATGAATTTCATCATCCAACTTACAAGCTTACAATCTCATGAAGTTTAACCTCATGGTACCTATCAAACTCTCACTCATTAGCTTCTATCATAAACCTCCAACAACACCCAATAAACATATACTTTGGGGGTCTATGGTAGAACCAAGAAAGGAACTCATAGATATCAAGATGTAAGCAACTACCATTATTCATCTAAGTTTAGCATGAAACACAATCATCACCCTTATTAATCTTTTATAGCTGAAAACCATACTCACCCCCAAAATCGAAATTTCAACATGGTTTACAAAAATCACTTGATAACTCACTCAATATCAACTAAAATTTCAAAAGCTAGTACAAACTTCCTTACCTTAATAGTGACCTAAGATGACCGATTGCTTCACTCCCTTCTTCTTCCTTTCAATTCGGCCAAGAAGAACCAAAGAACACAACTTGTTTTCTTTCTTCCTTAGAACATTCGGCCAAGGGGAAATGAAGAAAGATGGACACTTTTTTTCTTTGTTTTCTTTCTTACTTTCACGGCAATGGGGAGGGGAAGAAACAATTACACACATCCTTTCCTTTTTCCATTTCTTTATTCCCCATACTTCTTATTATATTTATCCTACATACCTCACTAGGCCAACATGTTCCCAACATGTTTCCACCCATAGCATGGCCGGCCACTACTTATTAAGGGGGGAATTTGACATGCAAGTCCCCCCTTTTTTCCACATGCACTAATAGGTCCTTACGCATTGACCTATCACATTTTAAAATTTTCTCACATAAGTCCTATTGACTTAATTCACATGCAATCGACTAAATCGAAGCTTGAAATTTTCACACATTCATAATTACATATTCTAGACAATAAATATCACATTCAAACATTTCGGTGAGTCGGTTTAACGGTCCCGAAACCACTTCCCGACTAGGGTCAATTTTGGGCTGTCACAACTCTCCCCCACTTAAGAAATTTTCGTCCCCGAAAATCTTACCGGTAAATAGGTTTGGGTATCGTTCTTTCATCGAGCTCTCGGTTTCCCAAGTAGCTTCCTCGATCCCGTGTTTGAGCCATAACACCTTCACTAACGGAACCCTTTTGTTCCGCAACTCCTTTACTTCACGAGCTAGGATACGCATCGGTTCTTCTTCATAACTCATATCGGCTTGAATTTCAACCTCTGATGGGCTAATTATGTACGATGGATCAGATCGATAGCGTCGAAGCATCGAAACATGAAAGACGTCGTGAATCTTTTCAAGCTCAGGGGGCAAAATCAATCTATACGCAACCGGACCAACTCGTTCGGAGATTTCGTACGGCCCAATGAATCTCGGGTTCAACTTGCCCTTACGGCCAAACCTGAGTACCTTTTTCCAAGGCGAAACTTTAAGGAACACTTTATCTCCCACCTGATATTCAATGTCCTTTCGTTTCAAATCCGCATACGATTTTTGACGATCTGTGGCTGCTTTCAGACTTTCACGGATTACCTTTACTTTCTGTTCGGCATCCTTAATCAAATCAACTCCAAAAATTTTACTTTCACCGAGCTCGGTCCAAAACAATGGTGTACGGCATTTACGACCGTACAAAGCCTCGTAAGGTGCCATCTTAATACTTGATTGAAAACTATTGTTGTAAGCGAATTCAATCAAAGGTAAATACCGTTCCCATGAACTACTGAACTCGAGGATGCAACATCTCAACATATCCTCAAGTATCTGAATTATCCGCTCGGATTGACCATCGGTTTGGGGGTGAAAAGCAGTGCTTAAATGCAGCTTGGTACCCAAAGCTTCTTGCAATTTCTTCCAAAATCGTGAGGTGAATCTCGGATCTCTATCCGACACGATAGAAATAGGTACCCCGTGTAATCTCACGGGGATAAGGTGAGCCGACTTAGTCAGTCTATCAACAACAACCCAAATCGCATCCTTCTTACTTGTTGACAATGGCAGTCTGGACACAAAGTCCATTGTGACTCGATCCCATTTCCACTCGGGTATCATGATCGGTTGAAGTAATCCTGAAGGCACTTGATGTTCCGCTTTCACTTGTTGACATATTAAACATCTCGAAAAAAGTCGGAGATGTCTCGTTTCATACCATGCCACCAAAACCAACATTTCAAATCGTTGTACATTTTCGTACTCCCCAGGTGACTTGACATTCGGCTACAATGGGCTTCGTTCAGAATCATCGAAATGAGTTCCGAACTCCTTGGAATACACAAACGACTTCTGAACCTCAAACAATCATCATCATCAATTTGAAACTCCGATTCCTTGTTCGGAGCACACTCAGCCCGTTTTGCAACCAATTCATCATCAACTTTCTGGGCTTCACGAATTTGATGAATCAATAATGGTTTGGCTTTTAATTCAGCTATTAACACATTGTCGGGTAGAACAGACAAGTGCACATTCATCGCTCGTAAAGCAAACAGTGATTTCCGGCTTAAGGCGTCCGCAACCATATTAGCCTTTCCCGGGTGGTAATCAATGACAAGCTCGTAATCTTTCAACAACTCAAGCCAACGTCTTTGTCGCAGATTTAAGTCTCTTTGAGTCATCAAATTTTTGAGACTTTTGTGATCCGAAAATACATGGCACTTCTCACCAAATAAGTAATGTCGCCATATTTTTAAAGCAAATACGATGGCAGCTAGTTCAAGATCATGGGTCGGATAATTTTTCTCATGTGGCTTTAATTGTCTCGACGCATAGGCCACCACTCGACCTTCTTGCATCAATATGCAACCCAACCCAAGTAGGGATGCGTCACTATAAATGACAAACTCTTTGCCTGATTCGGGTTGCACTAAAATTGGAGCTTCAGTCAAATAAGTTTTAGTTGATCAAAACTTTTCTGACATTTCTCCGTCCATTCGAACTTAACATCCTTTTGAAGTAGCTTCGTCATTGGTGTGGCTATCATCGAGAAACCTTTGACAAATCGTCGGTAATAACCGGCGAGTCCCAGGAAGCTCCGAACTTCGGTAATATTTCTTGGAGGCTTCCAGTTAAGTATGGCTGAAATTTTGCTCGGGTCAGCTCGAATACCCGATGCGGATACCACATGACCCAAGAAGCTAACCTCTCTTAACCAGAACTCACACTTACTGAACTTAGCATATAACTGCTTATCCCGCAAAATTTGCAACACTAGCCTCAGATGCTCAGCATGTTCGGTCTCATCTCTTGAATAGACCAAGGTGTCATCAATGAACACAACTACGAACCGATCCAAATATGGTCTGAAGATCCGATTCATCAAATCCATAAATACCGCAGGGGCATTTGTGAGCCCAAACGGCATCACTAAGAACTCGTAGTGACCATATCCCGTTCTGAAAGCAGTTTGGGTATGTCCGAATCTCGAATTCGCAACTGATAATAGCCCGATCTCAATCTATTTTGAGAACATGAGGCTCCCTTCAGTTGGTCGAACAAATCATCGATACGCGGTAACGATATTTGTTCTTTATCGTCACTTTATTCAGTTGACGATAGTCAATGCACAATCTCATGGTTCCGTCCTTCTTTTCACGAACATACTGGTGCACCCAAGGTGAGAAACTTGGTCGAGCAAACTCTATCCGTCATTCTTGCAACTGAGCTTTCAACTCTTTTAACTCGGTTGGTGCCATACGATACGGAGCTATCGAAATCGGCGTAGTCCCAGGTACAAGCTCAATACCAAACTCTACCTCCCGAACAGTGGTAAACCCGGTAATCCTTCAGGAAAAACATCCGGTATTCACAAACCACCGGCACAGATTCGGTTCTTGTCTAATTCTTTGTCATCCAGTACATACGCAAGGTATGCTTCGCACCCTTTTCTTACATATTTCTGGGCCAACATTGCTAATATTACAGCTGGCATCCCCTCCAAGTCGTAGACTCAACTCGGATTACTTCGTTATTTGCGCACCTCAAATCAATAGTCTTGCTTTTGCAATTCACAACCGCATCATGCGCGGTCAACCAATCCAAACCAAGAATAACATCAAATTCATCAAATGGCAAAAGCATCAAGTCCGCCGGAAAACAGGAACCTCGAATTTCTAGGGACATTTCTTACACACTTTGTCGACAAGCACGTAACGACCCAAGGGATTTGACACTCGAATTACGAACTCAGTAGACTCAATAGGTAAAGTCTTACTGGATGCTAAGGTTTCACATATGTAAGAATGAGTAGAACCGGGTCAATCAAAGCAATTACATTAGTATCAAAGAGAGTAAAAGTACGGTAATAACATCAGCGAAGAAGCATCCTCGCGGGCAGTATAGCATAAGCTCTAGCAGGCGCACGAGCCTCGGATCTGGTCGTAGCATCTCTAGATCCTCTCTGACCACCATAGCATGCCCATATTCCAGATAGTCTACCTCGAGCAGTGGTAGCACCCGGTTTCCCACTCTGATTTCATTCTGTTCAAACAACTCGGCAATCTTAATGAATGGTCAACTGATCCGCACTGTAACAGACGGTCAGGAATCTACAATCCCGATGCCAT